>NC_086449.1:667511351-667698851 GCF_028390025.1 Pseudophryne corroboree | reverse complement strand
GAGTCAAGGAGATCATTTGTGACCTGATCCAATGAGGCAGGCCATCCCATTTGGAAAGGATTAACTTCTGCAGAGGGGGGGAATGAAATTGAGCGTACTCTACCATGTCGAAAACCAACACCATGAGGCCTAGTACTTGCATCGCTGAGTGTATCGACACTCTTGGATGAAAGAGGAAATATCTGATCCTGTCCCGAAGTTTTAGGACTTTCTCTGGAGACAAAAACAATCATTGGTTGTGTGTGTCCAGTAATGCCCCCAGGTGCATCATGCTCCGAGCAGGGACCAACGAGGACTTTTTTCTAGTTGATGAGCCACCAGTGGGCTTGTAGGAATTGGACCATCAGTTCCAGATGACTTAGGAGAACCTCTTGGGAGTTCGCCAGGATCAGCAAGTCGCCCAGACACGGCAGGATCCTGATTCCCCGACGGCGGAGAAGAGCAGTCATCACGGCCATGATCTTGGTGAAGATCAGAGGGGCCATGGCCAATCCAAAAGGCAGCGCCTGGAATTGATAATGTAGGTTGCCAATAGCAAACCGCGGATATTGCTCATGCGACACGGCAATAGGTATGTGCAGGTAAGCATAATGTATGTCCAGGGATACCATATAGTCTTCGGGTTCCATGGCCAGCACTATAGAGTGCAGAGTTTCCATACGGAATTTGGATACTCTCACAAATATGTTCAATGATTTGAGGTTGAGTATATGCCAGATGGACCCATTTGACTGCAGAACTAGAAACAGGGTCGAATAGTATCCCCTGCCTCTCTGAGAATGAGGTACCGGCACTACCACTCCTGTATCCAGGAGGGATTGTACAACCAAATGTAGAGCTTGCGCTTTTAATGGATCCGCAGGGATAACCGTTGTGCAAAACTGGCGAGGGGGACGTCTCTTGATAGAGATTGCGTACCCGTGAGAGACTACTTCCTGCACCCAGGCATCCAAAGTGGTCTTTAACCAGGCCTGGGCGAACTGCAGAAGTCGGCCTCCCACCCTGGGGTCCCCCAGGGGGAGGCCCGCCCCGTCATGCAGAAGGCTTGCCTTGTTTGGAAGCAGGCTGATGGGCGGCCCATGATTGTTTAGATTTAGGCTTAGTGGTTTTGGAAGCACGAGACTGTCTCGGATACGCCTGACCCTTTGCTTTTCCAGGAGGTCGGAAGGAACGAAAGGTGGTACTCTTAGCCTTCGGAACAGAAGGATTGGTATTTGGGAGACACGCAGTCTTGGCAGTAGACTTAAAAGGGAGCACCTTCAATGTCTTTTTGGAGTCCATGTCCACCTTCCAGGACCTCAACCACATAATTCGGCGAGCCAGGATGGACGTAGTAGATGCCTTGGCTGCCATTACACCTGCATCAGAGGCTGCCTCCTGAATATAGTGGGAGGCTGTGGTAAAATAAGACAGATATTGTCTGGCAGTGTCAGAAAAATCCTGAGGCAGCTCATCCTCAATTGCCTGAACCCATGCTTCAATACCTTTCGCAGCCCAGGAGGCTGCCATAGTGGGTCTATGTACAGCGCCAGTAAGGGAGTTAAAAGACTTCAGGCATCCATCCACAAGCTTATACATTGGTTCCTTCAGTGAAGCGACAGTGATGACAGGCAGAGTAAATGACACCACAAGACGGGCGACATGAGAGTCCACCGGCAGTGGTTTCCCACTTGTTACTCAACTCCACAGGGATAGCATCATTTTAAAGAGGGAAAATGTCTTTCCGGGTGACGACCAGGATTCCTGACGTATGTCAATTAAGTGGTCAGAATGTGGTAAGAATACCTTAGCAACCTTCTGACATTTGAACTTTTCAGGTTTCTTAGACGCAGTAGTAGGCGGCTTACATCATCTATTTGAAGAATTAACTTATTAGCCTCCACAAGGTCAGGAACATCAACCTGGGTTGTAGATTCCTCATGAGAAGCAACTGTATCAGTATCTGACGGATCAGTATATTCCCCATCCTCATCTGAAGAATTATCTAAATATTAGTTGATTGTGAGGAGGAAATGGCCCTTTTAGATGACCCCTTGGCCCCAGAGGGGCGTGGGGTAGACTTTTGTCTAACCAAGGATTGATTTAATTGTTGTCATTGGGTAGACAGAGTATCCGCCCAGGGCGGATTAACTAAAGGGACAATATTTGGCTCAATGGCACAGGAGGTCCCACAGGGGGCGCAAGATGTGTCACAAGTGTACTCAGCATATTTGAGAACGCTGTCTAAGGTGGGTCCTGATTGGTCACAGGTACTGCAGGTAGACTGGGTGTATGGCACTCAGTGCCTGAACCAGCAGCTAAAACTTCCCCCTCAGGTAAATCCGTGGTGCCAGTACTGCAGGATGCAGAAGCGTCCGTGTATTTCCCGCCCTGTGTGGAAGATATTATAGGGAATGTAGCCATAGGGCATAACGGTACAATATAACCAGACAAACACAATATCTGCAAAAAAAAAACCTTTGTTATGTGACAGTAAACGCAGGACACAAAACAGAGGGTTTAAGCCAGGCATGTCCAAACTGCGGCCCTCCAGCTGTTGAGAAACTACACATCCCAGAATGCTCTGACACAGCTTTAGCATTCTCTGACAGCAAAACTGTGTCATGGCATGCTGGGATATGTAGTTTCATAACAGCTGGAGGGCCGCAGTTTGGACATGCTTGGTTTAAGCGATATGAGGTGACTGAAACACACAGTAAAAATACCAAATTGTATATTCTGTATAACACTATATTTTATATATATATATATATATATATATACACAGGTTGAGTATCCCATATCCAAATATTCCGAAATACGGAATATTCCGAAATACAGACTTTTTTGAGTGAGAGTGAGATAGTGAAACCTTTGTTTTTTGATGGATCAATGTACACAAACTTTGTTTAATACACAAAGTTATTAATAATATTGTATTAAATGACCTTCAGGCTGTGTGTATAAGGTGTATATGAAACATAAATAAATTGTGTGAATGTACACACACTTTGTTTAATTCACAAAGTTATTAAAAATATTGGCTAAAATGACCTTCAGGCTGTGTGTATAAGGTGTGTATGTAACATAAATGCATTCTGTGCTTAGATTTAGGTCCCATCACCATGATATCTCATTTTGGTATCTAATTATTCCAAAATACGGAAAAATCCGATATCCAAAATACCTCTGGTCCCAAGCATTTTGGATAAGGGATACTCAACCTGTATATATATATATGCACACACACTGCTCAAAAAAATAAAGGGAACACTTAAACAACACAATGTAACTCCAAGTCAATCACACTTCTGTGAAATCAAACTGTCCACTTAGGAAGCAACACTGATTGACAATCAATTTCACATGCTGTTGTGCAAATGGAATAGACAACAGGTGGAAATTATAGGCAATTAGCAAGACACCCCCAATAAAGGAGTTGTTCTGCAGGTGGTGACCACAGACCACTTCTCAGCTCCTATGCTTTCTGGCTGATGTTTTGGTCACTTTTGGAAGCTGGCGGTGCTTTCACTCTAGTGGTAGCATGAGACTGAGTCTACAACCCACACAAGTGGCTCAGGTAGTACAGCTCATCCAGGATGGCACATCAATGCGAGGAGTGGCAAAAAGGTTTGCTGTGTCTGTCAGCGTAGTGTCCAGAGCATGGAGGCGCTACCAGGAGACAGGCCAGTACATCAGGAGACGTGGAGGAGGCCGTAGGAGGGCAACAACCCAGCAGCAGGACCGCTACCTCCGCCTTTGTGCAAGGAGGAACAGGAGGAGCACTGCCAGAGCCCTGCAAAATGACCTCCAGCAAGCCACAAATGTGCATGTGATGATCAAACAGCCAACGTTATGTCTTAATACAGATAGTAAATTCCCCTATCCCCACTCCTATATTCTGCAAATAGCTGTGGGGCCTGTTGCGATGTGCGCCCTGTGACTACCTTTGTAATAAACTGACAATGTTGCCATACAGTATGTATTTGTAACAGTATATAAATTATTATTTTAAATTTACCATTTGTTCTGTGTGTTTTGATTTGCTGTATGAGTACTCTAGTACTCTTTCCCAGTCTACAAGCCTCACTGCTTCTATGTTCATTAAACTTTGCCCTCCTAAAGCTTTTTTTTAGAACCATTGCAAGGCACTTTATGGAATCTTGTTTTCAGAAAATGCTAAATGTTTGCACCCCTACAGATCCTCCCAACATGGCCTGAAATCAACACACTGGTTGATTTTATATAAAACAATGCATATTTTGCATACCTTTTAAATGAAGCTTTTCCAAATGCAAACATTAATGAACAATCAACCAGAAGAACACAACACAGCAAAACAGCATTTCATTGCTTCAATTAGGGGTGTATCTAGGAGTCTGAGCGCCCCTGGCATCTTAAGGAACTGGCGCCACCCACCTCCCCCACCCAGGGACACAGAGGGGGTAGTTACAGATAGGCTGAGGTCAGGGACACTGAGAGGGAATTACGGGGAGGGTGCGTGCAGGGATACTGAGGGGGAATTATGGGAAGGGTGCAGGCAGGGACACAGAGGGAATTACAGGAGTGTATGGGCAGGGTCACTGAGGGGGAAGTTACAGGGATGGTGCGGGCAGGAACACTGAGGGGGAATTACAAGGAGGGTGCGGACAGGGACACCAAGGGGATATATGCACACATACATACAGTCAGTGTCGGACTGGAGCATGAAGGGCCCACCGGGGGTATGCAGTGGTAGGGGACCATTACTAGAGGTGTGGCCAGCCTCCAAAGGGGGTGTGGCCAGCCACCACAGAGGTTTGGCTAACCATTATAGAGTACCTGGTCTGGACTCCTTGATAATTTGTATAGTAATTAATGCTAGTGCATGCATGATAATGTGCCAGACTAATGACAGCAATGTACTGTAGAGAATACATCATAGTCCTGTGCAGTATAAGATAACATATCTATAATATATAATTCAAGTGCACAGTCTAGAACCTGATCCCTAGAGGAGGAGGGCTCCCCAGGCAGTGGGGCCTACCGGTGGTTTCCCTTGTACCCCTGTGGGCCAGTCCGAGTCTGCATACAGTTAAAAAACCCTTTCTAGGTGTGATGGCACTACATGTCTCAGCAAATCCAGATGACAAGGTGTGCTGGGACTTGTAGTCCCAGCACAGCTGGACAGGCAGTCACTGGTCTAGATACGTCTCCATACAGAGCTCTTTGTAAGCTGTGATCCAGATTGCCAGGATAAACCATGCAGTGCAGCTACGGTACAGCAGAAAATGTACAGGTATGCGCATGGTGCACTGCTGACTGGTGCTGGTGGCTGGTGTTTGGTGACAGACTGCGTGGGACCAATGAGAAGGAGAGCGGATGAGGAAGAGGAGGTGCCTCGCCCCTCCCCACAACTGGAAGTGCCCAGTTCCCCAGCTATATTCACCATCATTGTGACTGTAGTCACAGAGAGTGTCAGAGTGCAATACGCTTCTGAGAGTCCGGCAGGGGATGAGCACTGCTATGAGATGTAGTGAGAGTGAGAACTATTATGTCGTTTTACCCCCTGGAGCCGGTCCGGGACCTCGGTTACACTGCCAGCAGAAATCCTCAGGCCAGTGTAAAGAATGGAAGAGCGGGATGCAGCAGGGGGCGGAGCTTCTCAGAGCGGACCCAGCAACGTACAGCGCTATTTTCCTGCCTGCAGATCCTATACAGAGATGCTGACAGGGAGAGCTGTCCCTCCAAGCAACTCCTGATACCCTGTGCGGGGTTTGTATATGGGGGTGGGGGGCTGTGTAAATACTGTGTAGTCTATTAAGGTACACAGTAAGCGCTAGGTTGTTGTATTATATCTACCTCAGTAAGCGCAGTGTGTGGGTTGGCTCCAATCTCTGTATCTCTCTGTGACATACTTGGGGGGAAACTGTGTCTGACGTGTGTGTGTGTGTGTGTGTGTGTGTGTGTGTGTGTGTGTGTTGTCTCACATAGCCATGTCTAGGGACTCTGTGTCATATGCTGCAGAGGATGTTATCTCTCCGGAGGAATCCATTCCAGGTACGTAGGAATGTCATTTTTTGTTTCAGATCACAATTCATGAGCCTGAGTGGACAGGATAGCTTATAATGGGGGAGATGTACTAAGCCTGAAAAGTGATAAATATCACTGTGATAAAGCACCAGCCAATCGGCTCCTAACTGCCATGTCACAGGCTGTATTTGAAAAATGACAGTTAGGAGCCGATTGGCTGGTGCTTTATCACAGTGATATTTATCACTTTTCAAGCTTAGTACATCTGGCCCACTGAGACTGAAACTCAGGTGTTAAAGAACTCTATGGCAGTTTGGTCAGGTTCTGTTCCTATTCCTGCAAAATCCCCTAGTATGTTCCCACAGAAACGTGCCCTTGCCCAGATTATGCAAGATGACATGGATACCGACTCCAGCAGAAGGTGTTGGGGACGTGCTAAGGAGGGGGGGGGGGGGGGAGGGGGGGGGGCTTGCAAAGGGGGTGCAGCTCATGATTGAGGCCATTAGAGAAAAATTAATGACACAACACTTGATCAGGTTGAGGAGGCTAACTTCACTGACAATAAGAAAGCCTCACTAACCTTCCCTGCATCAAAAGAATTAAACGCTATATTTGAAAAATCCTGGGAAAACCCGGAGAAAAAATTCCAGATCCCAAAAAGGGTTCTGCTTGCTTTTCCCTTCCCTGATAGGAAAAAAGGGAAAACTCACCCATAGTTGAGGCATCTGTCTCCAGACTGTCTAAATAGGTGGTTTTACCTGTCCCTGGATCTACCGCGTTAAAAGAACTGGCTTACCGTAAGATTGACACTACGCTCAAATCCATATACACTGCTTCAGCAGTGGCATTAAGGCTCACTATTGCCTGTGCATAGATTTCTAAAGCCATAGTAAAGTGGTCAGGCATATTACTAGAGGATTTGGATACAATGGATAGAAGTGAATTGTTTCTACGTAACATACAGGGTTCATGGTGGAATCAATGAAGGACCTGGGTACGCTGACTGGGGTATAGACGGGTACACCAGGAGCCATTGGCACTTTAAGAGTTTGAGAGTGGGGCTGGCTCCTCCCTCTATGCCCCTCCTACCAGACTCAGTTTAGAAAATGTGCCTGGAGGAGCCGGTCACAGCTAGGGGAGCTCTACAAAATTCCTCTAGTAAAGTTTATTTTTAGAGTTTATTATTTTACAAGGAGGCTGCTGGCAACAGCCTCCCTGCTTCATGGGACTAAGGGGCGGAGCAGTATCCGCCCTGCGGGGTCTGAGCCACTATCTCTGTTAACTGGACACTGAGCTCCAGAGGGGATAGATCATTCCCCGCCACAGGGGATCGCTCACCCCAGCAGTATGCCGCCACCCCCTTACAGAGCTGAAGATCGGTGGCGAGTCACCGACCCCCTAGCCGGTGTGAAAATGGCGACATTAGGGTAGGAGCATAAATCCTCAGGTCAGTATAATCCTATGAAGAGCGGGAAGACAGCGCCATTTTGGGGGCGGATCTTCTCCTCAGAGCGGACCCAGCAGCGTTCAGCGCCATTTTCCTGCCTGCACAATGATGTCAGTGAAGAGCAAGTCCCTCCACAGCAACTCCAGCTATCCATCACGGGACCAGGGGGTTGTAGAAGGAAGGGGGGGCTGCAAAATGACTGTGTAACCTATTAAGGTGCACAGTCAGCGCTGATAGGGACTCTCCCTTTATATTAAAAGCGCTGTGTGTGGGTTGGCTCCAATCTCTGTGTCTCTCTTGCCATTCTTGGGGGGGAGACCGTGTGTGTGTGGAGTGTCTGTGGTCTCCATTAAGCAATGTCCAGGGACTCTGTGTCATATGCTGCAAAGGATATGTCCTCTCAGGATGATCCCATTCCATGTAATCAGGATTGCACTGGTTTAGCACAGATACCAGCAAGGGAGCCTGAGTGGTTATCCTCTATCAAATTTATGATTTCTCAGATTTCTAACAGTGTTGCACAAAATGAATCTGCAACCCAGGCCCAGTTCTGGTACATCAGGGCTCCCCGCTGTATATTCACATAAACGTGCTCTTGCCCAGATCATGCAGGATGATACTGATTCTAATACTGCAGACAGTGACGGGGATGTGTTGCGGGGGGCAGCATCTCTTGCAAAAGGGGTGCAGTTGATGATAGAGGCTATTAGGGATGTGTTGAATATTGCTGATACAACACCCGAGCAGGTTGAGGAGGCTTACTTCACTGAAAATAAGAAAGCCTCACTAACCTTCCCTGCGTCAAAGGAATTAAATGCTATATTTGAAAAGGCTTGGGAAAACCAGGATAAAAAAAATTCCAGGTACCCAAGAGGGTTCTGGTAGCATTTCATTTTCCGGTAGAGGATAGGAAAAAATAGGAAAACCCGCCTATTGTTGACGCGTCAGTATCCAGACTCTCAAAAAAGGTGGTTTTACCTGTTCCAGGATTTATCGCCTTGAAAGAGCCGGCTGATCGTAAAATTGATAATACGCTCAAATCCATGTACACGGCTTCTGGGGCAATACTATGTCCCACTATTGCCAGTGCTTGGATTGCCAAAGCTATAATAAAGTGATCAGGCACGTTACTTGAGGACTTGGATACTATGCAGAAATGTGATGTTGAATCGTTTTTACGTAACATTCAGGATTAGGCAGGATTTCTGGTAGAATCCATGAAAGACCTGGGTTCCATGGCTGTGGGAATTTCCTCCATGTCAGTATCAGCTCGTCAAGGACTATGGTTGCACCAGTGGTCTGCCGACGCGGAATCCAAAAGAAGTGTGGAGACCTTACCCTACACAGGTCAGGCTCTCTTTGGGGAAGCATTAAATGCATGGATATCCACGGCTACGGCTGGTAAGTCACCCTTTCTTCCCTCAGCTACACCTGCTCCGAAGAAACCCTTTTCTTCAGTTACATCACAGCCCTTTCGTTCTACCAAGCCCAGGAGGGGAGGTCGGCCCAAGTTCAAGAAACCTACGGCTGCAGGTTCCCAGGAACAGAAACCTGCTTCAGGTACACCAAAGTATTCCGTATGATGGTGGACTGAACGCCCTGGAGGTGGGGCCGGTGGGAGCGAGACTCAGACATTTCAGTCATGTCTGGGTGTCCTCCGGCCTGGACCCCTGGGTGCAAGATATTGTGTCCCAGGGGTACAGGCTGGAATTTCAAAATCTCCCCCTTCACCGATTTTTCAGATCCAGCTTGCTAGCTCTGCTGGCAGATAGGACTGTCCTGCAAGAGGCCGTCCAGAAGTTGGTGGAGGCACAGGTCACCTCATATGCAAAGCGAAGGTTGCTATTTGAACCTTTTCATGGTACCAAAGCCGGATGGTTCGGCCAGGCCCATACTGAACTTAAAATCACTAAACCCCTGACTGAGGGAGTTCAAGTTCAAAATGGAGTCTCTAAGGGCAGTGATATCAGGTCTGAAGCAGGGGGAATTTCTAGTATCCCTGGATATTAAGGATGCGTATCTCCACATTCCGATTTGGCTGCAGCATCAAGCGTATCTTCAATTCGTACTGCTGGACTGTCACTTTCAGTTCCAGGCCCTCCCATTCGGCCTCTCCACAGGGCCGAAGGTATTCACCAAGGTGATGGTGGAAAAGATGATTCTCCTCCGCAGACAGGGGTTGAACATAATTCTGTATCTGGACGATCTGCTGATAAAGGCATCATCCAAGGAGAAACTGTTACGGTCCATAGCACTCACGACCCAGCTTCTCAGGGAACATGGTTGGATCCTGAATCTTCCAAAATCACATTTGGAACCAACCAGGAGGTTGTCTTTTCTGGGAATGATCTTCGACACGGAGGTGCAGAGGGTGTTTCTCCCAGAGGAAAAGGCGTTGATGATTCAAATGATGGTCTGGGATGTCCTGAAGCCAGCCCAGGTGTCAGTTCATCAGAGCATTCGCCTTCTGGGGAAGATGGTAGCCTCTGACGAGGCTCTACAATATGGGAGGTTTCACGGTCGGTCCAACTGAATCTCCTGGACAAGTGGTCGGGATCCCATCTACACATGCACCAGAGAATACGTCTGTTGCCAAAGGCCAGGATTTCACTTATCTGGTGGCTGCAATTACCTCACCTTCTGGAGGGCCACAGGTTCAGGATTCAGGACTGGATCCTTCTAACCGCGGATGCAAGTCTCCGGGGCTGGGGCGCAGTCAATCAAGGGGTTAAGCTTCCAAGAAAGGTGGTGAAGTCTGGAAGCCGGCCTGCCGATAAACATTCTGGAACTAAGAGCCGTCTACAACCGTATTCTCCAAGCAGCCCATCTTCTGAGAAATCGGGCCATTCAAGTGCAGTCGGACAATGTGACAACTGTGGTTTACATCAACCAACAGGGCGGAATGAAGAGCAGAGCTGCAATGTCAAAGGTTACAAGAATCATCCTCTACGCAGAAAAGCATGCATTGGCGCTGTCTGCAATCTTCATTCCGGGAATAGACAACTGGGAAGCGGACTTCCTCAGCAGACACGATCTCTATCCAGGGGAGTGGGGTCTCCATCCGGAGGTATTCAAGGAGGTAACAGATCTTTGGGGTGTACCCCAGATCGATATGATGGCGTCTCGTCTCAACAAGAAGCTTCGGCGGTATTGTTCCAGGTCGAGGGACCCACAAGCAGTGGCGGTGGACGCCCTAGTGACTCCGGTGTACATTTCCCCTCCACTTCCACTCATCCCAAGAGTTCTAAAGCTCATAAGGAGAACAAGGGTTCAAGCGATCCTCATTGCTCCAGACTGGCCAAGAAGGATTTGGTACGCTGATCTTCTGGATCTACTGCAAGAAGAGCCGAGGCCTCTTCCTGTTCAGGAGGACCTGCTGCAGCAGGGGCCGTTCGCCTATCAAGACTTACCGTGACTACGTTCGACGGCATGGAGGTTGAACGCCTGATACTAGCTCAAAAGGGCATTCTGAACAAGGGTATTCCTACCCTGATACAGGCTAGGAAAGGAGTAACGTCTAAACATTACCATCAAATTTGGAAAAAATATGTATCTTGGTGTGAGTCCAAGAAATTTCCTGCGGTGGAGTTTCAACTGGGACAGTTTCTCCTCTTCCTGCAAGCAAGTGTGGATATGGGCCTGAAGTTGGGATCTGTGAAGGTCCAGATTTCGGCCCTGTCCATTTTCATCCAGAAACAATTGGCTGCCCTCCCTGAGGTTCAGACCTTTTTGAAGAGAGTTCTGCACATCCATCCTCCTTTTGTACCGCCTTCGGCGCCATGGGATCTTAACGTGGTGTTGCAGTTTCTCCAATCTGACTGGTTTGAACCTCTACAGAAGGTCGAGGTCAAATTTCTTACGTGGAAGGCTTTCACTTGGTTGGCTCTAGGTTCTGCTAGACGTGTGTCGGAGTTGGGGGCTCTGTCCTGTAAAAGCCCATACTTGATCTTCCATGAAGATACAGCTGAGCTCCGGACAGGTCAGCAGTTTCTTCCGAAGGTTGTGTCAGCATTTCATATCAACCAACCTATTGTCGTGCCAGTGGCGACTGACTCCTCAATTTCATCAAAGTCCTCGGATGTTGTAAGGGCTCTGAAAATCTATGTGAAGAGGACTGCTCGTTACAGAAAATCGGACTCTGTTTGTCCTGTATGATTACAAGAAACTTGGGTGTCCTGCTTCTAAGCAGACGATCTCTCGCTGGATTAGTTTCACTAAACAGCATGCGTATTCTACGGCGGGATTGCCGTGTCCTACGTTTGTCAAGGCCCACTCTACACGTAAGGTGGGTTCTTCCTGGACGGCTGCCTGGGGTGTCTCGGCTTTACATCTCTGCCGAGCAGCTACTAGGACTGGGTCGTACACGTTTGCAAAGTTCTACAAGTTCAATACTTTGATCTCTGATGATCTGACATTCAGTCAATCAGTTCTGCAGGAGCCTCCGCGCTCTCCCTCCCATTCTGGGAGCTTTGGTACATCCCAATGGTACTAATGTGGACCCCAGCATCTTCTAGAACGTAAGAGAAAATAGGATTTTGGTTACCTACCGCCGGTAAATCCTTTTCTCGTAGTCCGTAGAGGATGCTGGGCGCCCGGCCAGCACTTCGTTTTCCTGCTATTGTCATTTGGTTCAATACAACTTCGTTTCAGTTGAGTACTGCATTGTTACTTGGTAAGTAATGTTTCAGCGGTTGCTGCGTTTGCAAGCTACGTTAGCTTGATGTGCCTTGTATGTGTGAGCTGGTATGAATCTCGCCATCTGTGTTAAATCCTTCTCTCGAAGATGTCTGTCTCCTCGGGCACAGTTTCTAGACTGAGTCTGGTAGGAGGGGCATAGAGGGAGGAGCCAGCCCACACTCTCAAACTCTTAAAGTGCCAATGGCTCCTGGTGGACCCGTCTATACCCCATGGTACTAATGTGGACCCCAGCATCCTCTACGGACTACGAGAAAAGGATTTACCGGTAGGTAACCAAAATCCTATTTTCCATGGCAACCGCGGGTAAGTCACCTTTCCTTCCCTCTGCTACACTTTCTACGAAGAAACCATTTTTTTTCAGCTGTGTCGCAGTCCTTTCGGACCACTAAGGCAAAATAGTGCAAGCCTCCTACCACTTTCTTTAGAGGTGGTCGTGCAAAATCCAAGCCTGCACCCGCAGGCTCCCAGGACCAGAAACCTGCTTCTGGTTCCTCAAAATCCTCAGCATGACGGTGGACCGCACAGCCTGGAGGATGGGCTGGTGGGTGCGAGACTCAGATGTTTCAGACACGTCTGGGTGTCGTCCGGCCTGAATCCCTGGGTACAGGATATTGTGTCCCAGGGGGAACACTGGAGTTTCAAAAACTCCCGCCTCACTGATACTTCAAATCAGGCTTGCCAGCTTTGCTGACAGACAGGGCTATCCTACGGTAAGCCATCCTAAAATTGGAAAAGTCACAGGTCATTGTCCCAGTTCCACCTCATATGCAAAACAAGGGTTATTATTCAAACCTTTTCGTGGTACCGAAACCGGATGGTTCGGTCAGACCAATTTTGAACTTGAAATCGTTGAACCCTTACCTGAGGGTGTTCAAATTCAAAATGGAATCTATCAGAGCAGTCATTTCAGGTCTAGAGGAGGGAGAATTCCTGGTATCCCTGGATATCAAGGATACGTACCTCCACATTCTAATTTGGCCGCCACACCAGGCTTATCTCAGATTTGCACTGTTAGACAGTTACTATCAATTTCAGGCACTGCCATTCGGCCTCTCCACAGCACCGAGGGTGTTCACCAAGGTGATGGCCAAAATGATGGTTCTCCGCAAACAGGGGGTAAACATAGGTGGTCATTCCGAGTTGTTCGCTCGGTAATTTTCTTCGCATCGCAGCGATTTTCCGCTTATTGCGCATGCGCAATGTTCGCACTGCGACTGCGCCAAGTAAATTTGCTATGAAGATTGGTATTTTACTCATGGCATTACGAGGTTTTTTCTTCGTTCTGGAGATCGGAGTGTGATTGACAGGAAGTGGGTGTTTCTGGGCGGAAACTGGCCGTTTTATGGGAGTGTGTGAAAAAACGCTACCGTTTCTGGGGAAAACGCGGGAGTGGCTGGAGAAACGGAGGAGTGTCTGGGCGAACGCTGGGTGTGTTTGTGACGTCAAACCAGGAACGACAAGCACTGAACTGATCGCACTGGAAGAGTAAGTCTCGAGCTACTCAGAAACTGCACAGAGAAGTCTTTTCGCAATATTGCGAATCTTTCGTTCGCAATTTTGATAAGCTAAGATTCACTCCCAGTAGGCGGTGGCTTAGCGTGTGCAATGCTGCTAAAAGCAGCTTGCGAGCGAACAACTCGGAATCACCCCCATAATCCCATATCTGGACGATCTGCTGATAAAGGCGTTGTCCCGGGATACATTGTTGCAGTCCATTGTTCTCATGACTCATCTGCTTAGGGAACACGGTTGGATCCTGAACCTTCCAAAGTCACATTTGAAGCAGACAAGGAGATTGTCTTTTCTGGGGATGATCCTTGACACGGAAGTGCAGAGGGTGTTTCTGCCGGAGGAGAAAGCATTGGTGATTCAAACAATGGTCCGGGATGTCCTGAAGCCAACCCGGGTATCGGTTCATCAGTGCATTCCCCTTCTGGGGAAGATGGTTGCCTCCTACGAGGCTCTACAGTATGGAAGGTTTCATGCTCGATCCTTCCAACTGGATCTCCTAGACAAATGGTCGGGTTCTCACCTACACATGCACCAGAGAATACATCTGTCGCCGAAAGCCAGGATTTCACTGCTCTGGTGGCTGCAAATGCCTCACCTTCTGGAGGGCCGCAGACTTGGGATTCAGGACTGGGTCCTTCTTACCACCGATGCAAGTCTCGGGGGCTGGGGCGCAGTCACATAGGGGGAAACCTTCCAAAGAAGGTGGTCAAGCCTGGAATCCAGTCTTCAAATAAACATTCTGGAACTAAGAGCCATCTACAACGGTCTTCTCCAAGCGTCTTATCTTCTGCGAGATCGAGCCATTCAAGTGCAGTCGGACAATGTAACAACGCTGGCCTACATAAACTGACAGGGCGGAACGAAGAGCAGAGCTGCAATGTCAGAGGTAACAAGTATCATCTGGGCAGAAAAGCACGCAGTGGTGCTGTCTGCAATCTTCATTCCGGGAGTAGACAACTGGGAAGCGGACTTCCTCAGCAGACACGATCTCCATCCGGGAGAGTGGGGACTCTATCCGAAGGTGTTCACGGAGGTAACAGATCTTTGGGGTGTATCTCAAATAGACATGATGGCCTCTCGTCTCAACAAGAAGCTTCGGAGGTATTGTTCCAGGTCAAGGGACCTGCAAGCCGTAGTGGTAACGCCCTAGTGACTCCGTGGGTATTCCAGTCGGTGTACGTGTTTCCTCCACTTCCACTCATTCTAAGAGTTCTAAAACTCATAAGGAGAACAAGAGTTCAGGAAATCCTCATTGCTCCAGACTGGCCAAGAAGGGCTTGGTACGCGGATCTTCTGGATCTACTGCTGGAAGAACGGAGGCCTCTTCCTCTTCGGGAGGACCTGCTGCACCAGGGGCAGTTCGCTTATCAAGACTTACCGTTGCTACGTTTGACGGCATGGAGGTTGAACGCCTGATACTAGCTCAGAAGGGCATTCCAAACAAGGTTATTCCTACCCTGATACAGGCTAGGAAAGGAGTAACGTCTAAACATTACCATCGTATTTGGAAAAAATATGTATTTTGGTGTGAGTCCAAAAAGTTTCCTACGGTGGAGTTTCAACTGGGACGGTTTCTCCTCTTCCTGCAAGCAGGTGTGGATATGGGCCTGAGGTTGGGATCCATAAAGGTCCAGATTTCGGCCCTATCCATTTTCATCCAGAAACAATTGGCTTCCCTCCCTGAGGTTCAGACTTTTTTGAAAGGGGTATTGCACATCCAGCCTCCCTTTGTGCCACCTACGACACCCTGGGATCTTAACATGGTGTTACAGTTCCTCCAATCGGATTGGTTCGAACCTCTACCGGAGGTTGAGGTCAAGTTTCTCACGTGGAAGGCTGTCACTTTGTTGGCCCTAGCTTCTGCTAGACGTGTGTCGGAGTTGGGGGCTTTGTCTTGTAAAAGCCCCTACTTAATCTTCCATGAAGATAGAGCTGAGCTCTGGACATGTCAGCAGTTCCCTTCGAAGTTTGTGTCGGCAATTCATATCAACCAACCTATTGTGGTGCCAGTGGCTACTGACTCCTCAATTTCATCAAAGTCCTTGGATGTTGTAAGGGCTCTGAAAATCTAGGTGAAGGGGACTGCTCGTCACAGAAAATCAGACTCTCTGTTTGTCCTGTATGATCCCAAGAATACTGGGTGTCCTGCTTCTAAGCAGACGATCTCTCGCTGGATTAGGTTCACTATCCATCATGCGTATTCTCCAGCAGGATTGCCATGTCCTAAGTCTGTTAAGGCCCACTCTACTCGTAAGGTGGCTTCTTCCTGGGCGGCTGCCCGGGATGTCTCGGCTTTACAGCTTTGCTGAGCGGCTACTTGGTCTGGGTCGAACACGTTTGCAAAGTTCTATAAGTTCGATACTTTGGCCTCTGAGGACCTGAAGTTTGGTCAATCAGTTCTGCAGGAGCCTCCACGCTCTCCCTCTCATTCTGGGAGCTTTGGTACATCCCCATGGTACTAATGTGGACCCCAGCATCCTCTAGGACGTAAGAGAAAATAGGATTTTAATTACCTACCGGTAAATCCTTTTCTCGTAGTCCGTAGAGGATGAAGGGCACCCGCCCAGCACTTCGTGATCCTGCAGTGGTTACTTAGTTCAGTACTGCTTAGTTCTTGGTTAAGTACTGTTTTGTTACTTGGTTAAGTAATCTTGTTCAGCTGTTGCTGATTTTTCAAGCTGGTTAGCTTGGTTTGCCTGGTATGTGTGAGCTGGTGTGAATCTCGCCACTATCTGTGTAATATCCTTCTCTCGAAGTTGCCCATCTCTTCGGGAACAGTTTCTAGACTGAGTCTGGTAGGAGGGGCATAGAGGGAGGAGCCAGTCCACACTGTTAAACTCTTAAAGTGCCAATGGCTCCTTGTGGACCCATCTACACCCCATGGTACTATTGTGGACCACAGCATCCTCTATGGACTATGAGAAAAGGATTTACTAGTAGATAATTAAAATCCTATTATTTGCAAAAGTACTTTGCTATGGAGTGCTTCAATGTACAGTACATAATGTTGGGAGGTATGCATTACATACTGTATATTTAGAAAACAAATGATATAGTGTATGTAATGTTAAGGTATAGTATAATGGTATAGTCAAGGTACATACAAAAAAAGAGTCATCATTTATTGCAAAGAATGCAAAAAAAAAACCCATAATATTCATATTAAAGTCTGGACTAACTGTCAACAACTTCCAGAATTAAATGTTTATTTATTATGACTTGTTTTAGTAATTAATTTAGAAGTAGAAATTAAATATATGAGTAAGCATAGTCTTTTCACTGGCATCATGTAGAAAAATATTGAGAAGTTAAAATGGTTAGAACATAAAAAACTATACCATAAATATATCATAATACTATGAAACCAAAAACACTAATTGTATTAAAGCTTCTAGTACCCTTCACAGATAAACAAAATCTTCAATAATTTATCATAACTAAAGATGTTGTACATTATTCTGTGGCCAAGAAGTGGGGAACATTTTTATTTACAGTACATATACCATACTTTCTACATACTGTAAAAAATCTTAATAGAAATTAATATCAGACGAGTGATGGGGCTATTTGCAATACATAAAACCAGGATGCAGTTAAAATACTGTCGGGATACCAGTGACACTGTCGGCAGCCGGAATCCCGACGCACCAGGACTAATCCCACTCGTGGGTGTCCACAGCACCCATAGAGTGGGAATAGATCCTGTAGCGAGCCCCCGAATCCGCAGCGCAGTGAGCCTGCAAGGGGACTCAGCGCTCGGCTCACTGCCGGCATTCTGGCGGTCGGGGTGCCACTGTCGGGATATTGACGTCTGCCGGGATAAAGTATGTAACCCATAATACCTTAAGTTGTTAAGTTGCCTTAGAACATCTGTGTACCTGCTTTCTTGTAGATCCAAACACATTTGTGAGAAAAAATGGCAGTTCCTGTTTGGTTGATCAGGGGTATTCTGTTCTAAATGCAGACTTTGCATCTCTGAGGATGCAGAGATCGTTTCTCAACACTATAATGGGACTGTCCGATCTTTGGGAAAGTACATACTGTATGTGCACTATAACTAATGTAATAAGAGATGCCAAACACAAGTGTCACATGTGATAAAGATATTCCAGATGTCCTCTAATGATTAATTTGACCCATACATTAATCTAAACTGAACTTCTTTTTTTTAAAGATAAAAACAGGTTATTTTGAAAGATGAATGGTGGTTTTACAGTGGGAGTAGATTGTTTTTTTTTGTTTGTTTTTTTACGAGGCACTTGACACTAGGAGATCCCCAAACACCCTGATCTCTTCTACAATAACCCTTGAAATACTGTAATGCATTTACAGTACTAGCAGCAGGTGTATGTGGCACAGCCTGCAGTAACTGGGTCAAATCGTCTAGCAATCCTGTCCAGTCCAAACAACATTGGGCCTCATTTAGATCTGTTCGCTCGCTAGCATTTTTCGCTGTGCAGCGATCAAGTAACTACTGCGCATCCACCGCAATGCGCAGGCGCGTCGTATGGGTACAACGTGGATCATTGCTGTGCACTGGTTCTAGCGAAGAATCCATTCCCACAGCCGATCGCAAAGAGATTGACAGGAAGATGGTGTTTGTGGGTGTCAACTGACCGTTTTCTGGGAGTGGTTGGAAAAACGCAGGTGTGTCGAGGTGTTTGCAGGGCGGGTGTCTGACGTCAATTGCGGCCTTGAATAGGCTGAAGTGATCGCAGCGGCTGAGTAAGGTAAGACCTACTCAGAAACTGCACAAACTGTTTTTGTACTACTTGGCTGCATATGCGATCGCACACTTGCAGAGCTACAATACACTCCCCTATCGGCAGCGTCTATCTGTTCGCAGCACTGCAAAAAATAGCTAGTGAGCAAACAGATCTGAATTAGGCCCATTGTCACTTCCAGCCACAATTGAAAAGTACCTTCAAATGTACAGTAGACAGATAGTTCGGAGGTATGGTGAATTGTGGGTGTACAGTAAAAAACGCTAGCAAGTAGAGGGACTTTCTGATATAAAGAAGCCTTGAGGAGCCACAAATTAGCAATTTCTAATTTACCCTTTATGTAAACTTTTCAGTTAATGACACAGTTAATGACACAATACTATTGTAGTTTTCTTTATTTAAATGAGCAGATGAAAACTGTGTTGCTTTTTATTCAACCAAAACTAAAATAATAGTTTTGGATGTAGTCTGATGAGATAAAATAAAATAAAAATGAATACGTCATTTCTTATACGGATCCATTGAGGTCCCATATGGGTCTTTTGATCCCATGCCAGAATCTACTTCAACAGTCTCCGCTTTCATGGTAAATAGTTTGAACCGAGCTGTAGAAGTACAAATGTCCCTACTATGTTCAACATGGAGGTGCACAGCCATCGCTTAGCTTGCTTCAAACATGCTTACACAAAGTAGATGGGCATGGGGGTCAATTGAGAAGCTCAGCAACTGAGCATGTACATGTAAGTAAAATATTTTTCTTAATATTATCTCTTCAAACTCCACCTAAGATTCATTTTGTTGTTTTTTCCTTTGTCTTAGATGGTGTTAAATTTTAAACTTGACATACTGTACATATATGGTCATCATGAAGAAATTAACTGACAAATTTATGACATGAGTGACAGCATAGCAATATACACTTCACCACTGATCAGTAACATTGCTATAGTACATTGGGAGTCATTTATCAAAGCTTGTAGAGAGAGATAAAGTGGAGAGATAAAAGGCCTTATTCCAATGTGGTTGGTATTGCACAGCCACAAGGAAGCAGCTGTGCAGTAATGTACAAATAAAATTCAAATTCTGTAGGAGCTGTCTGTAAGAAATAGATAGCTCCTGTCCGCATTTGTGATCTGAGTGTCACGTCCAAAGATGCAACATCAGTTCACCATCGCTAACATTGGTTTGCGAAGGTCGCTGCCCTCGACCAGTCTGTGTAAGCCAAAGCTTACTCAGACTGACCAACAGAACTCCTCTGCTGGGTCCAGGACGCAGGGCCTGGGTTCAGCACATCTACAAAATCGAGCATCAGGCACCTGTTTTGTAGAATAGCCAAGGATGCTGCCCCCACTATGCCCCCCAAAAGCTGCAGCATGTCAGTCATGCTGCAGCTAAGGAGGGCTGAGAGCAATCACGCATAACCCATTCTGCACATGCACAGGATAAGTCCTGCACATGAGTAGGCCCAAAGTGACGTGCGGTGGGGTGAGGTGAGGCAGAGCCTTTCCTGTTACAATAACCTTTGCACCAGAGTTTTGACTGCAGAAAATATAAGAATGAGTTAAAAATATCTTATTTTTATTATTCTAATAATTTTTATAGTCAAAATTTTGGCGTAAAAAGTCTCTGACAGGTGAGGCAGTGCCTCCCCTGCTATCTTTATACTATATATGTATAATGCCCACATGAACCCTCTGGCTCATTTATTGTGTGTAAATCTGACTCTGGTACTAGCCAGTTCCTCCTGATCCATTTACCTCACCACACGTCCCTGAAGCCCACAAACATCGGATTAGTATGTACTCCATTGGGTTCAAGTACTAAAATAAATCAAGCCCAAAGTACCAACCAATCAGCTCCTAACTGTCATTATTCAAACACTGCATTTAAAATGGCAAGAACTGAATAGTTAGTACTTTATCTTTCTCCACTTTATCAATGAATTATTCACTGTATATGTCAATTGTCAACATATGTGTGAAATTGATGGCTTAATTTTTGTTTTTTTTCAGAAAAGCAGGAGTGCGTAAACGTCTTGCACAGGACATCATATACTGTAACTACAACTAATAATTAGAACTAATAATATTCCTTAAAACTTAAACTCAATAAGGTCACAAAGTAACCTCATCAGGATCGGATTGGCCCACAGTGGTACAGGGGAAATACCCGCTGGGCCCTACTGCTTGAGGGCCCTGCTCCTCCTCCTCTAGAGATCAGATTATACATTAGAAATATATGTTACATTATACTGCACACAACTATGGCGTATTTTCTACAGTGCACTGCTGTTATTTGGTGCGTTATCTTGCATGGACTAGCAGTATTTATTATATATATATTTATCAAGGGGCCATGCACTCTCTAATGATTAGCCAAACCTCTATGGTGACTGCACACAACCCCTCTGGGGAGTGGCCACACCTCTAAGCATGGACCCCTACCTCTGCATTCCCCTAGTGAGCCCTTCATTCCCTAGTCTGACACTGAACCTCATACTATAAACAAAACAAGAAACTGATTTGACAAAGTAAACTGATAATTTCATATATACTATATATACATTACTGAAGTAATGTATATTTACAAAAGTACACATCATTAATGAATGTAAGGCAATCTTTCCTAAACTGTATTCAGGTTTATAAACCTGTATATGAAAGTACTGTATGCTGGGTGGGATTATAGTAAACAAAATAATCTTCTCAATACAGTACTGAAAAGGCAAACAAGTGTCTATTTATGCTGAAAATTATGTGCTCCTGAAATACTGGTTATCCAGATAACTTATGAATTAATTATATTAAATATAACATATGAACAAGAAAAACTCGTTAACAGAGTGAAAATAAAACGCATTTTGTTAAAAATGCAGTTTTGATAGCTTTGTATTTGTTTTAGATATGTCTGAAATACTTGGGCAGCATTACTTTGTTTATTTTGTATATACAAAAGTGCAATAAATAGCTATATACATATTACAGATCATGGAAAAGACGCACTAAATTTACATAGTGCACGTTTTTCCAGTATAATGTAACTTCCATATGTGAAAATCACAACTATTATAATTTTTTCACTAAACTGAATTACACAAAATGCATGTCTAAAATGTTGGAAAGTGACCAAAAGTGATTTCTAAAATTTTCTTATAAGAAAAGAAAACATACTTCACATCCTAATACAAATACTGTATACACACACCACATTTATATGTAGCAGGTTCTTATTGACTGTATCAGATGATGAAGTAATTTGAATGTATTAGCAGCATTCTTTAAAAGTGAGCCTAGTGCAGGATCACACAAATGTGACACCTTATGTCATTAGCATGAAAACTGTATTGAGAATTCCATAGAAACTCAATTACTCATTGTGCTCACTCAGTTACTTTGCCCAGTTAAAGGTCGCAGCAGGTAATAAATATGTTATTGCAAATCATTAATATCACTAAGGGAGAATAAAGAAAGAAAAAAAACTTTGGTTCTTGTTGTTGGTTATCTGCTCAGAAGCTATGCATTGTAAAACATGATAGCACCTACGTCAGTTTAAGTAGAACAAAGTCTTTTCAAGTCACAGTGAAGTCTCCCAGCATTCCTGGTTACATTTTTAAACACAAAGTACAAAAATAAAGCTTTATCCTCATTTTTTAAACTCAAAAATATTCCTTTGGTGCAGTAATGTTGAATGAGTGACATTGATCCCATTAAAGATTATTTAATAAAATCTCTTTTGCAGAAATCTAGTGCAGAACTATATCAAAGTGCCATGTTTTCTGTTTCTTTTTACAAATTATCTTTTGGAATAAATACTTGACACAAACATGCTATCTTGTTTTGCTCTAGATTTACACTAAGGTTGTTTTATTAAATAAGCTTATGTTATCTTAACTTGGCTTTGTGGGACGTATTCTTTTAGTCCTTTTTGTTACTGTGGTGTATTTGAACGGCTTCTGCAGCTCCACCAAACCTTTTGGGTATCTCTTCATAAAATGCACGTCTTGCTGGTTTTCTCTCGTTTTCGGACCTTTCCGGGGCCTTCCTTTTTTAGTGAAACCCACATACCAGCCTGAGTACTTAGCTGACATCAAAGCTGTGTAGTTGTTTTCTAGCACTTTTTCAATGAAGACGCACTCCTTGCTATTTCCATCAGGCTGAAAGATACAAAAAAAAAAAATAAGTTCAGCATAATATGTTTTTTTATTTTAATAACATAGTAGTAGACCTGGAGCTGGGTTGGTGTAACTGGTTTATATCTTGCTCCAGAACACATTTAGCACACTGTATTGTATTAAGTTTACTGTATTATTCCAAGAAAGAGGACCAAAAGTAACACAAAGAAATAGGTCCAGTACAGGGTGCCCCTATGCGGGAGCGTAGTCAGAGCTTTGTGGGCAACATTTTGAAGCCCCCCCTCCTAATGCTTCTATAGACACACCTCTCTTTGCATTGGTTGTTCATTTTATGCCTCATAATATTATCCTGTTTCATTTTATGCACCAAACAGTAATAGTGTCCTAGTTCCCTGTATGCCCCCTTTGGCCATAGTAAATTTTATATCACATAGAAGTACCCTAGTCCACATTATGCTACACAGTGCCACCAGTTCAAATTATGTCACTTTGTATTCCCCCATATTCACAATACTTACATTTCCAGTATTTAAATACAGTAGCGAAGGATTGAACACTGCAGTTAACTGACAGATTCTAGAACTAGACATTGAACGTGTTTGTTGCAAAGGGGCAACAAAAAGAGTACTGTAGATTGCTTTTTGGAGCACACTTTTATAACAAAATTTAATGTATAAATCAATAGGATATGATTGTTATAGATTAAAACGTAACCTTTAATTATTCCTCCTAAAATAAAGGGGGTACTCTGAGTGGCATAGACCTATATGTATCTGCCACTCTGTACATGCATGAATTCTGTTGCATCCCCTGTAGAGAATTTTGTCTTAAATTCGACCAATATTATACATGTGGTGAAAATATTAACCAACATAATCAGGATGCTACCATCTGTATATTATCTGTATGTCAAATGCATACCTCAAATGCATAGCATCCCCCAAAATTTGTTCATAATTAAATTATTAATCACACTAATTTATTCGTGAAATTCAATGTATTAGTGAATCGCTGCCAAAAGATAAACATCAAATATTATGAACTGATCACATTTGTTCTGAAATCTGTATTTTAAACAGTCATGATTGTATTCCAGCTATATTTTCTATTCAGTGCACCTGTGACATAAAGCCTGTATCTAAAACGTGTTACATTCCTTCCTAACTAGTATCATTTCTCAACAGTTTCCTAGGAGTATGTGTCAAATCTGTTACAATTCTGGCTTGTATCATTTTCAACAAATTTCTGGACCAGTGTAACAGAGTGATTTCTTTCTACTCCCTATAACCATGCTCTATTTACGATGGCACTGATATTTCCACTCTGCCTCATAATTGATTTCACACCCCTGTGTTTGGGACAAAAACTGAAATAATAACAGAGACGGATCCTCTTGTCAAGTATTGATAGGTACACCGGAAAACTTTCGGGTAGATTAACACATATTCTGCCCCTAACGTGGGCCAGTTTTCTCTACCTCTGCCATATTCAGGTAAGCAATTTCAGCAGTAAAAACACACATGAAAAAAAGGGGTGTTGATTCCGTAATCCTAATGCAATCTAATTATAATCCTAGTGTGGTCAAT
Organism: Pseudophryne corroboree; assembly: GCF_028390025.1. NCBI lineage: Eukaryota > Metazoa > Chordata > Amphibia > Anura > Myobatrachidae > Pseudophryne > Pseudophryne corroboree. The sequence continues at coordinate 667,674,761 of NC_086449.1, read as the reverse complement.
TTCACTTAATTAGCATATGTCTTATCCATTAGCATAACTGAAATGAACACAAAGAGCTAACTATCATGAGGGTTAGCATAGCAATACGTCTCAATGCCACAGCAAGGCAAAACATTCAAAACAATTTTATATATGCACAAAATAACGCATATACAGAGTTTAGCCCTCAGTGCATGAAAAAACTGTACTAGATCATAGATTGTTACAGATAAAGATGTCATACTAAACTGCTCAACTGCAGTCTAACTGGTTCAAGATGACAAATTATTTTCATGAGTAAAATATTGCAGCACAATGCTCACCAATAAATTCCATATTTTTTTTGGGGTACCCCTATAATAGGTGCAATGGCGAATTACCAACAGTGAATTTGATCGATTTTTCTCACTGTATGGTAAACTATTGCTGTAATTTATGCATTAATAATCTGAACCATTGATGGAATGTGACTTCTGATAACATCATATATCTATATAGCGCAATTGTGGCTGAAAAGAATAGTACAGTCCGATATGCCATCTCCCTCATCTGCTGCCCAATATCATCATGGAGCGGATACTGGGTGAGAGTAAGGGTGATTGCCGGGCTGATGGAAAAATAGATTCAGCGTCACTTTGTCATCCTGTATCTGGTGTTAGGTGGGTCCTGTTGCCACTGGCATTGCAGGGTCCAAATTCGCCAGCAGGAGACAGGTGAGCGCTAGGAAAGAGAGATAAATAGTGCAAGGTGTATCATGTGTCCTTAACTTGAATTGCTAGCTATTAATATGATAATAATGCTCCGGCAGCGTTTTCTAAGATACCATAAATCAGATTAAAGCTGCCAATTGGACAGAGGACCCAAACTGCATGAATAGATATGATATGGAAGTGTTAGAAAAGATACCAGTCCGTCGACATTGGGCTGTGTGTGTCTCAGGTGCAGTGCGGAGTAGCCGTTCTCTCAATGTTCCATTCGTGGCTTCCCGCTTGTAAGGTGCCGTGACCATTCGGCTGCGATCCTCAGACTAGGACTGAACGTACATTTCACCACGTCGGCTTGATCACCAGTCAGCCTGTGTGTCCTAGTTCCCTGTATGCCCTCTTTGGCCATAGTAAATTTTATATCACATAGAAGTGCACTAGTCCACATTATGCTACACAGTGCCACCAGTTCAAATTATGTCACTTTGTATTCCCCCATATTCACAATACATACATTTCCAGTATTTAAATACAGTGGCGAAGGATTGAACACTGCAGTTAACTGACAAATTCTAGAACTAGCTCTCAATGAAGTTTCTCCAGCTACCCATCATGCTACACGTAGACTTAGATGTCAACCATGGCATTCTAAATTCATAAGACACCTACAAAAACTTTCATGTAAAGTAGAACGTAAGTGCCTAAATCTCATACTTCCAGTGACTACCTCACATATAAGACCATTTACCACATAATGCTCTGGACACTGTCAAACATTACTGTTGTGCCTACTGCCTAGGGCCACACTCACCGCTAAATTTGCCCCTGCATTCATCATCCGCTGATCCACTCTGTCAGTCCCTTTATTGGTTATTGGTATTCTACCGTATTCAATATAAAATACTTTCACTTACACACAAGGTGTCACGATCCGGGTATCTGGACGCCATTTCTTACCCATCAGATGCCTCCTAAGGCTGGCTCAGCGCTCCAGGACCGGATCCCATCTGTTATCCTGATGTGTACATTCCTGTATCCTCTCCTGTCACTCTGGGACGCTGTCACAGTAAACGCCATATTACATCTGGCATGGCGTCTCCCGCGGCCTCCGCCGCCGTCCCTGAACTTCTGCATGCAGAATGTCTGAGTGGCGATTACGTCAGCCGCGGCCTCCGCTGTGTCCGCGTGGTTGGATGTGCATCTGTCAGCCTGGCGCCTCCTGTCTCCGGTGGCCGGCACCGCCATTGCTGTTTTCATTACCACATGGATTACAAACCAAACTTCCCTCCAAGTGTCTGCATGGGCGCAGCCATCTTGGATTCTGTCAGCTGATCATTTCCACCAATCTGTTCTCAGTATTGATAATCTGCATAATTGCCTAGCCAATCCCTTCCTTGCTGCAGGTATAAATACACTGTGCCTGAGCAAGGAAGGCGTCAGTGCTTTGGTTGTCAAACCTAGTTCCTGTTTGTCTCTCTCCTGTGATTGTCTTCCAGGTTCCAGCTCCTGTCTCAAGACTTCCACCATAGAGATCCGCACCAGCATTCCACCTGCGGTGTAGCCTGACTCTCCGATCCATTTTGGATTCATCTGTTTCCAGCTACAACATTACCTGCTTCCAGCCCAGCTTCCAGCAGAGTACAGCTTCTCTTAAAGGGCCGGTGTCCTTTCTACAGTTTACCACTCTCCACCGGTATTATAATTTCACCGCTCTCAAACTCCTAACTTCAGCTCATATTTCATCGCTCCCAAGTTCATTTATTATTTAACTGGTTTATTATAGCGCCTGTATTGATTTTGCTTTAATAGTAACGTCAATTAGTTGTCATTTATTATTTAACTGGTTCCAGCCAGTATCCACTCCATGCCAACAACAGTCTGGTTCCAGCCAGTATCCACAGCAGCCGTTTTATCTACAGCAGCCCAGCTTTTCCTGGAACACCAGCTGGTACAATCCTGGGTTATCTCCATTGCTACAGTCGGGCCTGGTAAGGACTTTCCATCTAGAAGATTATAAGAACTCTCTCACACTACCAGTGCCCCGTGGCTCCTGCCACCCTGTAGTTCCCAGGAACTGTATTTATTCTTTGCTGACTTTTATGTTTCTTTTACTGCTACTTTGATGCATGGAGTTTGTCATAAATAAACATCATTGACTTTTATTCAAGTTGTCGTGGTCACGCCTTCGGGCGGTTTTTCTTCATGTTACTTACATGTCCAGGGGTCTGATACAACCTCCCAGGTTCCGGTACATCTCAGCCCCTACAACTGAGGCTGCCTCCCGTCAGTTCAGGCCCTCAGTTGTGACAGTAAGCACTGACCTAATGAATCCAGCCGGAGACCAGGATCAAGCGGCCAGGCCGATGCAAGAACTGGCAGCCCGACTAGAACATCAGGAGGCTGCACAGGGCCACATCATCCGCTGTCTCCAGGATCTCTCTACTCGGCTGGATGGGATTCAGACAACTCTCCGTGGATCAGGCGCGTCTGGTGCGTCAACCACAGTGACTCCAGCTATAACCCCACCCACCTTACCCATTTCTGCTCCACGTCTTCATCTTCCAACGCCAGCAAAATTTGACGGATCTCCAAGATTCTGCAGGGGATTTCTCAACCAGTGTGAGATTCAGTTTGAGCTACAACCTGGCAATTTTCCCAGTGACCGTACAAAAATTGTCTACATTATTTCTCTTCTCAGTGGCTCAGCCCTTGATTGGGCATCACCGTTATGGGAGAGGTCCGACACCCTGCTATCTTCTTACACTGCATTCGTCTCAACATTCAGGCGCATCTTCGACGAGCCAGGCCAGGTAACCTCAGCTTCATCCGAGATTCTCCGTTTACGCCAGGGGCCATGTACTGTAGGACAATATCTGATACAGTTCCAGATCCTGGCATCCGAACTGGCATGGAACGACGAGGCCCTGTATGCTGTATTCTGGCATGGCTTATCTGAGCGTATTAAAGATGAGTTAGCTACCAGAGACTTACCCTCTAAGTTAGATGAGCTAATCTCACTCTGCACGAAAGTTGATTTACGTTTCAGAGAGAGAGCAACTGAGCGTGGAAGATCATCTGCTCCAAAATCTTCTGCTCCTCCTCCTCGCCAACTGTCACCAACTAAAGATGAGCCCATGCAAATTGGCCGTTCACGTTTAACTCCTGCTGAGCGCCGAAGACGTCTCTCCGAGTCTCTCTGTCTTTATTGTGCAGCTCCGTCTCACACCATTAATGCCTGTCCCAAACGTCCGGGAAACTCCAAATCCTAGCTCGCCAAGGAGAGGGCCGGCTAGGAGTAATGATCTCCTCTCCATCTCCTCAAGATTGTAATCTCCCAGTCTCGCTTCAAGTTGCTCAACGTTATCGGAACGTCATTGCCCTCCTTGATTCCGGAGCAGCTGGGAACTTTATTACCGAAGCCTATGTTAAACGGTGGTCCCTACCCACCGAGAGACTTCCTTCGTCCATTTCTTTAACTGCCGTGGATGGCAGCAAAATTTTTGATGCAGTTATTTCTTTAAGGACTCTACCAGTTCGTCTGAGAGTGGGAGTTCTTCATTCCGAACTTATTTCTTTTTTAGTGATTCCAAGAGCCACACATCCTGTGGTCCTGGGCCTTCCATGGCTCCGTCTTCATGATCCTACAATTGATTGGACGACTACGCAAATCCTGGCATGGGGTTCCTCCTGTGCTGAGACATGTTTGTTTAAAGTATTGCCTGTCTGCTCTTCCTCCCCCAGGTCGTCTGATGTTCCACCTCCTCCATATCAAGATTTCACGGATGTGTTCAGTAAAGCTTCTGCTGATATCCTTCCTCCTCATAGAGAATGGGACTGCCCGATTGATCTCGTTCCAGGGAAGGTTCCACCTCGAGGCCGAACTTATCCGTTGTCTCTGCCTGAGACACATTCTATGGAGGAATACATTAAAGAGAACCTAGCAAAGGGGTTCATTCGACCTTCTTCTTCTCCAGCCGGCGCAGGCTTCTTTTTTGTAAAAAAGAAAGATGGTGGTCTGCGGCCGTGCATCGACTACAGAGGTTTGAACGACATTACCATCAAGAACCGTTATCCTTTACCCCTGATTACTGAGCTCTGTGACAGAGTTAGCGGAGCTACCATCTTTACAAAGCTGGACTTGAGAGGTGCATACAATCTCATCCGGATCCGTGAGGGTGACGAGTGGAAGACCGCCTTTAACACCCGTGATGGACATTATGAGTACCTCGTCATGCCCTTCGGATTGAGCAATGCTCCAGCTGTCTTCCAGCATTTTGTCAATGAGATCTTCAGAGACATTCTATACCGTCATGTCGTGGTCTATCTAGACGATATCCTCATTTTTGCCAACGATTTAGAGGAACATCGTTTTTGGGTTAAAGAGGTTCTGTCCCGTCTCCGTGTCAATCATCTCTATTGCAAATTAGAGAAATGCGTCTTTGAAGTCAAGTCCATTCCGTTTCTAGGGTACATTGTGTCCGGTTCCGGACTAGAGATGGATCCTGAGAAACTACAAGCAATCCAAAATTGGCCGGTACCCTTAACCCTCAAAGGGGTCCAGAGGTTCTTAGGGTTCGCCAACTATTACCGAAAGTTTATACGAGACTTTTCCACCATTGTGGCGCCTATTACTGCTTTCACTAAGAAGGGTGCTAACCCGTCCAAGTGGTCTGAAGAAGGCATGCAAGCATTTCATCTTTTAAAACAAAGGTTCATCTCTGCGCCTGTTCTGAAACAGCCTGACATCGACTCTCCTTTCATCTTAGAGGTGGATGCCTCCTCCGTTGGAGTGGGAGCGGTGTTATCTCAGAGGGCTAAAGATGGCCATTTACACCCTTGCAGTTTCTTCTCCCGGAAGTTCTCCCCAGCTGAGCGCAACTATGCCATTGGCGACCAGGAGTTGCTAGCCATCAAGCTCGCTCTAGAAGAGTGGAGGTATCTGTTGGAGGGAGCTTCTCATTCAATCACCATACTTACAGACCACAAGAACCTTTTATATCTGAAAGGCGCACAATGTCTCAACCCTCGTCAGGCCAGATGGGCACTTTTCTTTTCCAGGTTCGACTTTAAACTCCAGTTCTGTCCAGGCTCTGATGCCCTTTCCCGCTCATGGGAGCAAGAAAATGAGTCAGAGTCTTCAGACAAGCATCCTATTATAAATCCGTTGGCATTCTCCACGGTAGGGATGGACTCTACGCCCCCATCAGGGAAAAGTTTTGTGAAACCGATGCTAAGGAAGAAGCTCATGCATTGGGCCCATGCTTCCCGTTTTGCCGGACATACAGGTATCCAAAAAACCCTGGAGTTTATCTCTAGGTCCTATTGGTGGCCAACTCTGAAAAAGGACGTCTTGGAGTTTATTGCATCTTGCCCAAAGTGTGCTCAACATAAGGTATCCCGCCAGTCGCCTGCGGGGCAACTGGTTCCACTATCTGTTCCCCGTCGACCTTTGACCCATTTGTCGATGGATTTTATTACAGATTTACCCATGTGCAACAAGTTCAATACCATCTGGGTGGTAGTTGACCGGTTCACCAAGATGGCACACTTCATTCCTCTCACCGGTCTTCCGTCAGCTTCCAAGTTGGCTCCAGTGTTCATACAAGAGATCTTCCGACTCCACGGTCTTCCTGAAGAAATTATTTCAGATCGAGGAGTTCAATTCACAGCCAAATTCTGGCGAAGTTTATGTCAAGTCCTCCAAGTCAAGCTAAAGTTTTCCACGGCTTACCATCCTCAGACCAATGGTCAAACCGAGAGGGTGAATCAGGACTTGGAGGCCTTCCTCCGCATCTATATGTCCTCCTCTCAAGATGACTGGGTTCAATTACTTCCCTGGGCCGAGTTCTGTCATAACAACCAGTATCATTCTTCATCTGCTTGAACACCATTCTTTACTAACTTTGGATTCCACCCTAAAGTCCCTGAGTTCCAACCGCTTCCAGCAACTTCTGTTCCCGCAGTGGATATCACCTTGCATCAGTTTGCCAATATCTGGAAGAGCGTACGATCAGCTCTGCTCAAGGCATCGTTCAGGTACAAGAAGTTTGCGGATAAGAAGCGTCGAGCAGTTCCTGCTCTCAAGGTGGGTGATCGGGTATGGTTATCCACGAAGAATTTGAGGTTAAGAGTTCCCAGTATGAAGTTTGCACCTCGCTATATCGGTCCTTTCAAGATTGAACAAGTCATCAATCCTGTTGCTTACAGACTCCAGTTGCCTCCCTTCTTAAAAATACCCAGGACATTCCATGTTTCCCTGTTGAAACCGCTGATCTTGAATCGGTTTCATTCCTCACTTCCTCCAACTCCGAAAGTCCAAACTCAACGAGGCGTTGAGTATGAAGTGGCCAAGATCCTGGACTCACGTCATCGTTACGGTCAACTACAATATCTTATTGACTGGAAGGGTTATGGTCCTGAGGAACGTTCATGGACCAATGCTTCTGATGTCCATGCTCCTGCCTTGGTCCGGAGATTCCATTCCAAGTTTCCTCAAAAGCCAAAGAAGTGTCCTGGGGCCACTCCTAAAGGGGGGGGTGCTGTCACGATCCGGGTATCTGGACGCCATTTCTTACCCATCAGATGCCTCCTAAGGCTGGCTCAGCGCTCCAGGACCGGATCCCATCTGTTATCCTGATGTGTACATTCCTGTATCCTCTCCTGTCACTCTGGGACGCTGTCACAGTAAACGCCATATTACATCTGGCATGGCGTCTCCCGCGGCCTCCGCCGCCGTCCCTGAACTTCTGCATGCAGAGTGTCTGAGTGGCGATTACGTCAGCCGCGGCCTCCGCTGTGTCCGCGTGGTTGGATGTGCATCTGTCAGCCTGGCGCCTCCTGTCTCCGGTGGCCGGCGCCGCCATTGCTGTTTTCATTACCACATGGATTACAAACCAAACTTCCCTCCAAGTGTCTGCATGGGCGCAGCCATCTTGGATTCTGTCAGCTGATCATTTCCACCAATCTGTTCTCAGTATTGATAATCTGCATAATTGCCTAGCCAATCCCTTCCTTGCTGCAGGTATAAATACACTGTGCCTGAGCAAGGAAGGCGTCAGTGCTTTGGTTGTCAAACCTAGTTCCTGTTTGTCTCTCTCCTGTGATTGTCTTCCAGGTTCCAGCTCCTGTCTCAAGACTTCCACCATAGAGACCCGCACCAGCATTCCACCTGCGGTGTAGCCTGACTCTCCGATCCATTTTGGATTCATCTGTTTCCAGCTACAACATTACCTGCTTCCAGCCCAGCTTCCAGCAGAGTACAGCTTCTCTTAAAGGGCCGGTGTCCTTTCTACAGTTTACCACTCTCCACCGGTATTATAATTTCACCGCTCTCAAACTCCTAACTTCAGCTCATATTTCATCGCTCCCAAGTTCATTTATTATTATTTTTTTGATATAATTATAACTATATAAGAGAGCGCAAGGTGCTGAATTGATAAATACAATTTATTAAAATGTTTAAAAAATATTAAATACAATCAATAAACAAGAAATTAACTGATTAAGGAGCATAAGATCGACTGACCATCCTAGTAATTAATAGGAATGTCCCATTTTTTGTGAAGCATGGAGTATCCAATTAGTATTAGTGGAACTAATACAGAGTATTAATGAGATTGATATTGATATCTCCAAGCCAACGTACTGGAGCTACAACTTTATGGTCCTGACCATCTCTACAATTGTTGCTGGGCTGACTGTCGACCATCTCCGCCACCAACAGCCGCGTCTGCTTCCCCCCCCCGGGACCTGCCAACGTCCGCTCATTACCACACTAGAGACCTGCCATCGTCTCCACACTGCTACTCCCGCATTGCCTGGCCTCCAGAGTGCAACAGGATATGGCTTGTTTCCATCATCACACCTGCGGTGCTGCAGACACCTGAGACCTGCCATCGTCTCCACTCTTGCGGTGTTATTGATATCTGAGACCTGCCATCGTCTCCACACCGCTGCTCCCGCATTATCTGGCCTCCTGACTGCTACAGGACACGGCTTCTGTTCATCTTTTCTGTGGTGAGCTTCCAGTGTTATGTGTGGGGGTTGAAAAGTGAAGCAGTACGTTGGCTTGGAGATATCAATATCAATCTCATCAAGGGTGGCGTCTAAATTCCCTTATAGTACATACCTTTTCCAGTATAACTTATACGGAGGCATTTTAATCCACGGTGGACTTTGTATTCTAAACAGAGCTTGAAGTGAGACGTCTCTTCATTAATACTCTGTATTAGTTCCACTAATACTAATTGGATACTCCATGCTTCACAAAAAATGGGACATTCCTATTAATTACTAGGATGGTCAGTCGATCTTATGCTCCTTAATCAGTTAATTTCTTGTTTATTGATTGTATTTAATATTTTTTAAACATTTTAATAAATTGTATTTATCAATTCAGCACCTTGCGCTCTCTTATATAGTTATAATTATAATTATATCAAAAAAATATACTGTGTTTTTAGGTGTTACAGACACCTTATATGGGAGCTGCAGTTTATGTACTAATATATTAGTGTGAACACATTTTTTATTTTTTTATTTTATTATAGCGCCTGTATTGATTTTGCTTTAATAGTAACGTCAATTAGTTGTCATTTATTATTTAACTGGTTCCAGCCAGTATCCACTCCATGCCAACAACAGTCTGGTTCCAGCCAGTATCCACAGCAGCCGTTTTATCTACAGCAGCCCAGCTTTTCCTGGAACACCAGCTGGTACAATCCTGGGTTATCTCCATTGCTACAGTCGGGCCTGGTAAGGACTTTCCATCTAGAAGATTATAAGAACTCTCTCACACTACCAGTGCCCCGTGGCTCCTGCCACCCTGTAGTTCCCAGGAACTGTATTTATTCTTTGCTGACTTTTATGTTTCTTTTACTGCTACTTTGATGCATGGAGTTTGTCATAAATAAACATCATTGACTTTTATTCAAGTTGTCGTGGTCACGCCTTCGGGCGGTTCTTCTTCATGTTACTTACATGTCCAGGGGTCTGATACAACCTCCCAGGTTCCGGTACATCTCAGCCCCTACAACTGAGGCTGCCTCCCGTCAGCTCAGGCCCTCAGTTGTGACACAAGGCCATTAACCAAACTACACTAATGTACATCTCTTCGCTCATCTGAAAATATCTCCCTACCCAACCTCTCTGCTCTGCACAAGATCTGCATCTCTCATCCACACGCAAACTCACTCCCACTCAAAATTACTGGACTTTTTCTGGGCTGCACCCATTCTGTGGAATGCTCTACCATGCACAATAAGACTGACCTCTAGTCTCCGAACCTTCAAGCGTTACCTGAAAACTATCCTATTCAGACAAGCTTATCAAATTCTGTACCCACCCACATAACCTTCAATGCCTTTCTAACTAATTGGGATGCATTCGATATCCCGGCTGTCAGGATCCTGGCCCTCAGCATACCGGCACCGGCATACTGACTTCTATTCTCCCTTTTGGGAGAATAAATAGTGTGGCACGCATAGTGCGCCACCGTGTCCGCAAGGGGCTCTTTTGCACTCATCCCTCTCCCGGCATTCCGACAGCCGTGATACTGTAGTAGATCCTAACTAATTACATCCCCTCTGTACAGTCCAAACTTAACCTCACATACTGTATGTTGTCTTCACTTTCACATCCTCCTGACCCATGGCCAACATTGCTGAGTGACCCTGTCACACAGTCCATTAAGAATATTTATACTCTAGCACAGCGTTTTTCAACCATTGTGCCGCGGCACACTAGTGTGCCGCTAGTGGTTGTCAGGTGTGCTGCAGCTTGCCGCTCACTGGCCATCAGAGTTGCCCTGCACATTGCTCCGCCGTCCGCCGACAGTGCTCTTCCGCCACCCACCAGAGATACCTGGGTCCTCCAGCCATCGTGCATGGCTGCACAGTCAGCTCTCCTGCTGCCTGGTCTGTGACCTATGGTGATGTGCGCATTCCCGCCCGCACTTGGTGCTGGTGGGTGCTGCAGCCTGCGGACTGCCCTGCACTGCTGATACTACTCCAGCTCGGATAATCATATACAGGACTTCAGGCTGACATTACAGAGGGGTACTATTACACAAGGGGAGGGTGGGGAGGTCAGTTTTTTTTATTATTTTACAGTGTTTAATTAAAAAATAAAAATAAAATAAACCCCAGCACGGATCACACAGATCCGGCCGAGATTGATTGTAAAAAAAGTCGGCAGTGTTTTGCTAATCACTGCCGCAAAAATAGGTAAAAAACCACGAATGACATCGACATCGGAAGAAAAGAAAAACCCGAATACGACAGCTTAGTAAATCCATCGTAATCAATTCAAAAAGTTGCAGTTTTACACATGGGTCACCTTTCCACGAATGGCAGAAAGCCACTCTGACTTCTGTCTAAGTGGGTTTCTTCAGCCAATCAGGGAGTGCCACGTTGTAGCACTCTCCTGATCAGCTGTGTGGTCCTGTCCTCACTGACAGGCAGCACACGGCAGTGTTACAATGTAGCGCCTATGCGCTACATTGTAACCAATGATGGGAACTTTCTGCTCAGCGGTGACGTCACTTTAGGTCAACCGCAGGGCAGAAAGTTCCCATCATTGGTTACAATGTAGCGCATAGGCGCTACATTGTAACACTGCCGTGTGCTGCCTGTCAGTGAGGACAGGACCACACAGCTGATCAGGAGAGTGCTACAACGTGGCACTCCCTGATTGGCTGAAGAAACCCACTTAGACAGAAGTCAGAGTGGCTTTCTGGCATTCGTGGAAAGGTGACCCATGTGCAAACATGGGTCCCCTTTCAGTTCGTGGTCGGGACACCGTTTTGTTTTTTTTGTCAAGTATGTGGATTACCCCTGGATTTCCCGAGGAGCCTGGACCCCTGGATCTCGTGAGTATAATTTCTTCAACAGGTACCCCTTGGATTCTACTGGAGAAGAGGACCGACCTGCGTGGGAACTAAGGTAAGTATGTATGTATGTGTGTATGTATGTAATAAAATTATACTTTCACGGTGTGTGTGTCTTGTCTTTTTTTGGGTATTTTTTTAGTAGTAGTACTACAGGTACCAGCGGGCCCGTTTTTCCGTCGCATGCTGGTACTTGTGGTTCTCCAAGTACCAGCATGCGGGGGAGGCTTGCTGGGCCTTGTAGTACTGCTACTAAAAACAATATCTTTTCTTTTACAACAAAGGCTATCAGCCTCCCCATCCGCAGCCCATTGGATGGGGGGGGACAGCCTCGGGCTTCACCCCTGGCCCTTGGGTGGCTGGGGGGGGGACCCCTTGATTGAAGGGGTCCCCACTCCCCCAGGGTACCCCGGCCAGGGGTGACTAGTTGGATTTTTGATGCCACGGCCGCAGGGCACTATATAAAAGTGACCCCCGGCTGTGGCATTATCTGTCCAGCTAGTGGAGCCCGGTGCTGGTTTTAAAAATACGGGGGACCCCTACTCTTTTTGTCCCCCGTATTTTTGGGACCAGGACCAGGCGCAGTGCCCGATGCTGGTTGCTTAAATATGGGGGAACCCCTGTCATTTTTTTCCCCATATTTTTGCAACCAGGATCGGCTCAAAGAGCCCGAGGCTGGTTATGCTTTTGAAAAAATAAGCACTTTCCCACCCCTTCCCACTGATATACATGCACAGATCTCATGGATCCGTGCATGCCTATCCAATCACGAATAAAAAAAGCAGGTCTGTTTTTTTTTAGTACTTTTTTACGAGTTGTAATTTTTCACGGCAGTGTTTGTTCTTTTTTTGCTTTGCACTTCTTAGTAAATGACCGAGATTCATACTTAAACAGCCGCGTTTTGACCGATGGTGTATTCATTCGTAATTTTTTACCTGAACTAGCAAAAAATTACGAATGCCCTCATCACTGCCGTGATTAGTGTTAGTAAATTACCGAGATGACACTTTGATGAAAAAACGGCATCTCGGTCAAAATCGGGAGCTTAGTAAATATACCCCTATGTACCGATATTTTGCTCAGCTTATTATACTGAGACAATTTTTTACAATTTGCTCAGCATATTATACTGTGAGCTAACTTTTTATCAATATTTATGTTATAACAGGATTTTAATACCTACCGGTAAATCCTTTTCTCCTAGTCCATAGAGGATGCTGGGGTCCACTTCAGTACCATGGGGTATAGACGGTTCCGCAGGAGCCATGGGCACTTTAAGACTTTTCAAGGGTGTGAACTGGCTCCTCCCACTATGCCCCTCCTCCAGACCTCAGTATAGGAACTGTGCCCAGGGAGACGGACATTTCGAGGAAAGGATTTACTTTTAAACTAATGGGGAGATTCATACCAGCTCACACATCAACCATGCCGCACAACATGGCATTCAACTTAACACATACCAACAGGCATGAACAATTGCAGCAACATGCTGAAAATAATCGTAACACAACACTCGTGTAACTACAAAACTAACAACTGCAGGTAAAGTACGCACTGGGTCAGGTGCCCAGCATCCTCTACGGACTAGGAGAAAAGGATTTACCGGTAGGTATTAAAATCCTGTTTTCTCATACGTCCTAGAGGATGCTGGGGTCCACTTCAGTACCATGGGGTTATACCAAAGCTCCAGTACGAGCGGGAGAGTGCTGATGACCCTGCAGCACCGACTGACCAAACTTGAGGTCCTCATCGGCCAAGGTGTCAAACTTGTAAAACTTTGCAAACATGTTTGCCCCTGACCAAGTAGCTGCTCGGCAAAGTTGTAACACCGAGACCCCCCAGGCAGCCGCCCGGGATGAGCCCATTTTTCTAGTAGAAATGGGTCTTCACCGACTTCGGTATCAGCAATCCTGCCGTGGAATGAGCATGCTGAATCGTCCCTCTGATCCAGCGCGCAATGGTCTGCTTAGATGCAGGACACCCAATCTTGTTGGGAACATACAGGACAAACAGAGCCTCTGTTTTCTGAATCCTAGCTGTTCTTGCGACATAAATTTTCAAAGCTCTAACCACATCAAGAGACTTTGACGCAGTGAAGGTGTCAGTAGCCACTGGCACCACAAGAGGCTGGTTTATATGGAAAGACGAAACCCCCTTCGGAAGAAATTGTTGACGAGTTCTCAACTCTGCCCTATCTTCATGGAAGATCAGATAAGGGCTCTTGTGAGACAAGGCCCACAACTCAGACACCCGCCTTGCGGATGCCAATGCCAATAGCATGACCACTTTCCAAGTGAGAAACTTCAATTCTATTTCCTGTAGAGGTTCAAACCAATCCGATTGAAGGAATTGCAACACCACATTAAGGTCCCATGGTGCCACCGGAGGCACAAATGGAGGTTGGATGTGCAGCACCCCTTTTACGAATGCCTGAACTTCTGGAAGGGAGGCCAAATTGTTTTTGAAAGAAAACCGATAAGGCCGAAATCTGGACCTTGACAGAACCCAATCTTAGGCCCGCATCCACACCTGCCTGCAGAAAATGGAGAAAACGTCCCAAGTGAAACTCTTCCGCAGGAGCCTTCTTGGATTCACACCAAGACACATATTTTCTCCAAATACATTCCTGGCCTGAATAAGAGTGGGGATGACTTCTTTGGGAATACCCTTTCGGGCTAGGATCCGGCGCTCAACAGCCATACCGTCAAACGTAGCCACGGTAAGTCTTGAAACAGCACGGCCCCTGCAGCAGCAGATCCTCGCGAAGAGGAAGAGGCCGAGGATCTTCTATGAGCAACTTCTGAAGATCTGGATACCAAGCCCTCCTTAGCCAGTCTGGGGCAAAGAGGATTGCTCGAACCCTTGTTCTTCTTATGATTTTGAGAACTTTTGGTATCACTGGAAGTGGAGGGAACACATATACCGACCGAAACACCCACTGGGTCACCAGTGCATCCACTGCTATTGCTTGAGGGTCTCTTAACCTGGAACAATACCTCTGAAGCTTCTTGTTGAGACGAGATGCCATCATGTCTACTTGAGGAACTCCCCAAAGACTTGTCACCTCTGAGAAGACTTCTTGGTGGAGGCCCCACTCTCCTGGATGAAGATCGTGTCTGCTGAGGAAGTCTGCTTCTCAGTTGTCCACTCCCGGAATGAAAATTGCCGACAGAGCTCTTGCATGTCTTTCTGCCCAGAGGAGGATCTTTGTCACCTCTGCCATTGCCGCTCTGCTTTTCGTTCCGCCCTGATGGTTTATGTACGCGACTGCTGTTACATTGTCCGACTGGATCTGCACGAGTTGATCTTGAAGAAGATGCCCTGCTTGTAGAAGGCCGAAGTAAATGGCTCTCAATTCCAGAACGTTTATGTGAAGACAGGATTCCTGACTTGACCATTTTCCTTGGAAGCTTTTTCCCTGTGTGACTGCTCCCCAGCTTCGGAGACATGCATTCGTGGTTACTAGGACCCAGTCCTGAATCCCGAACCTGCATCCCTCTGTGTCCAGTATCATCCCCAGAAAGGACAATCTTGTCGTCGGTTCCAACTGCGACTTCGGAAAATTCATGATCCAACAGTGTTGTTGGAGTACTGACAGGGAGAGTGCAATGTTCTGTACCAACCGTTCCCTGGATCTCGCTTTTATCAGGAGATCGTCCAGGTAAGGAATTATATTGACTCCTTGTTATCGAAGGAGGACCATCATCTCTGCCATCACCTTGGTGAATACCCTCGGTGCCGTGGAGAGTCCGAACAGCGTCTGGAACTGGTAATGGAAATCCTGTACTGCAAATCTCAGATAAGATTGATGAGGAGGATAAATGGGAACTTGCAAGTAAGCATCTTTTATGTCTACTGACACCATGAAGTACCTTTCCTCCAGACTGGAAATCACTGCCCTCAGAGATTCCATCTTGAACTTGAATCTTTTCAGGTAGAGATTCAGAGAATTCAGGTTTAAAATTGGTCAGACCAAGCCGTCCGGCTTCGGAACTACGAAGAGGCTTGAATAAAAACCTTCTCCCTGTTGTGACAAGGGTACCAGGACAATGATCTGATCCTGACATAATTTTTGAATTGCAGCTGTTACTACTTCTCTGTCCGGAAGAGAAGCTGGAAAGGTAAATTTTAAAAATCGGCATGGGGGATGTCTTGAAACTCCAGTTTGTATCCATGGGACACTATTTGAGAGACCCATGGGTCCAGGCCAGATTGAACCCAGAGCTGACTGAAAAGTTTTAGACGTGCTCCCACCCGAGCGGACTCCCGCACAGGAGCCCCAGCGTCATGCTGCAGATTTGGCAGAAGCAGGGGTTGATTTCTGCTCCTGCGTTCCTGGAGACGTTGTGGACTTTTTTCCTCTTCCCCTCCCTCTACCTATAAAGAAAGGGGAACCTTTACCCTTTTTGTATTTGTTGGGCCGAAAGGACTGCATCTGAGAGTGATGTGTCTTTTCTGCCGGCGCAGGAGCATAAGGCAAATATGTCGACTTACCTGCGGTAGCCGCAGAGACTAAAGCATCCAGCCCATCTCTAAACAAGGCCTCACCTCATTCCCCTGGTGAATCCACAACGCCCTCCGAGCTGAGATTGCCATGGTAGCGGCTTTTAAACTCAAGAGCCCAATATCTTTCATGGCATCTAGCATGTATGTAGCAGCATCTTTGATATGACCTAACGTTAGGAGTATCTCGTCTCTATCTATTGTGTCAATATCAGATGATAAGTTGTCTGACCATTTTTCGATAGCACTACTCACCCACGCACAAGCAATGATGGGCCTGAGTAGCGTACCATTGGTCACATAAATACATTTTAACGTAGTCCCCAACTTGCGGTCTGCCGTCTCCTTTAGTGAAGCCGTCCCAGGCGCAGGGAGAATCACCTTTTTAGTTAAACGTGACAGGGCACTTCTAGACCAGGGGGGGGGGGTTGTGACTCCCATCTTCTCCTGTCCTCAGCCGGGAAAGGATAAGCTACCTGAATTCTTTTGGGAATCTGAAATTTATTTTCAGGGTTTGCCCAAACTCCCTCAAAAAGAGTATTTAGTGAGAAGGAGGGAAAGTTACATTAATTTTCTTTTCCTTATAAAAATAAGCCTTCTCCTGAGGTAAAGGAGGGGCTTCCGTAACTTCCAAAACTTCCTTTATAGCAACAATCATGTATTGAATGCTTTTTGTCAATTTAGGATCTATTCCCCTGGAATTACTAGTGTCGACAAAGGAATCAGAGTCCGTGTCGGTATCAGTTTGTACTATTTGTGCAAATGGTCTCTTATGTGACCCAGAGGAGTCGCCTATGGATAAAAAGGCAGAACTATGAAAAAATCACATCCTCCACTGATTTTCTCCAGTTTTCTGCATGAGACTCAGACTTATCCAATCTCTTACTGATAAGATTCACACTATCACGTAATTCTTTCACCCATTCAGGCACGTGGTGTGCCGGCAGTGCCACCACATTACAACTCTGTGTCCCTAAAATGGCTCCCTCAGGGGAAGAGCTCCCTGCCTCAGACATGTCACACACATGCACAACCACAGCACAGACACTCCGGGACTTATAGGGGACAGACCCACAGTAAAATCTGTCAGAAGGACACAGAAAGGATTTGCCAGCTCACAACCCAGCGCTAGTGATACAAACCTTGTGTAACACAAAACTGCCCACAGACCTGTAGCGCTTTTATAATGATAAATTCACAATACAGCACCAATTTATACTGTGCCCCCCCTGTTTTGCACACTGATACTTGTTCAGAAGTGGAGGAGGACCAGCATACTTCTCTGCAATTTGCTTGAAGAGAAAATGGCGCTGAGCAGTGTGCGGGCTGACTGAGGAGGAAGTCCCGCCCCCGCAATGGCGCGTTTCCCCTCAGCAATTTCAATACTAATTTTTATACTGGCAGGGTTAGGACTGTGCCTCAGCAACTTATGTCCCCTTATTAGCCAGTTTTGATTAGGTTTCATGTTGCCCAGGGCGCCCCCCCGCGCCCTGCACCCTGCTGTGCCTGTGTTGAAGGGTAGCATGGCGTGCAGCGTTCCCACCCGCTGCGCTGTACACTCACCTGTCTTCTGACTTATGGCTCTGTAAGGGGGGTGACGGCGGGCTGAGGGAGTGAGCGCATAGCCGCAGCTAGTGTTCAGTACCCTTCAGGAGCTAATGGTGTCCTGTCAGCCAGAAGCATAGCCATGAAAGTATTCAAGAAGTTGGTTCCTACTTCTGTCCCCTAAGTCCCACGACGCAGGGAGACTGTTGCCAGCAGTCCTCCCTGAAAATAAAAAACCTAACAAAGTCTTTAAGAGAAACTCAGTAGAGCTCCCCTGGAGTGCATCCAGTCTGCCTGGGCACATTTTCTAAACTGAGGTCTGGAGGAGGGGCATAGAGGGAGGAGCCAGTTCACACCCTTGAAAAGTCTTAAAGTGCCCATGGCTCCTGCGGAACCGTCTATACCCCGTGGTACTGAAGTGGCCCCCAGCATCCTCTAGGAAGTATGAGAAATATTGATGTCTGTTTTTGGAATATTCATCTGTTTTAATCAATTTATTAAGGGCTAATTCTTACATTTCATAATTTCAATAATACTCCTTTTACACCACCAACTAGTAACACGGGTTATTGCACATGAACGTGCATATATACGTTATGGCAAGAACTTACCGTTGATAACGTGATTTCTCTTATGTCCACAGGTATCCACAGGATAACATTGGAATATGCCGGAGTGACAGCGGAAATGGCACCAAATGGTCACAGGCTTTCTGGCCTCCCAGGATGCATCGGGGCTTCTCCATATAATCCCGCCCACTGACTCAGTCAAATAAGTTATTTCCACAGCAATTTAGGCAGGAGCATCAGGTAGAAACCTATTCAGGCGATAAGAACACACATGCACACCCTTCCATGCAAGAGGGAAGAGGTATAGTGATTGTAAAGATCCTCAAATCAGGTGCGTCAGGGTGGGACCCCTGTGGATACCTGTGAACATAGGAGAAATCACGTTATCAATGGTAAGTTCTTACCATAACGTATACTTCTCTGGCTGGGTCCACAGGTTATCCACAGGATAACATTGGGATTCCCAAAGCCAGTTTTAGTGGTGGGGATGCTCCTGATTAGACAAGAGAACCTTTCGCCCGAATTCAGCGTCATGAGAGGCAAAAGTATCCATGGCATAATGTCTAATGAAAGTGTTCATGGAAGACCATGTGGCTGCCGTACAAATCTGTTCTGCTGAAGCACCCTGTTGTGCTGCCCATGAAGGACCTACCTTACGTGTAGAGTGAGCAGAGACATTAGCCGGAGTAGGGAGATCAGCGCGAGAATAAGCTTCTGAAATTACCATTCGGAGCCATCTCGCCAGCGTCTGTTTACTAGCAGGCCATCCTCTTCTATGAAATCCGTAGAGGATGAAGAGAGAATCTGTTTTTCTGATTGCACTAGTACGATCTATGTAGATTTTTAACGCCTGGACCACGCCCAGCAACGCTTCTCCCGCAGAAAGTCCCGATACCTGAAAAGCTGGGACTACAATCTCCTCGTCAAGGTGAAACTTTGAAATCATCTTCGGAAGATAACCAGATCTAGTTCTGAGAACTGCCTTATCTGGAAAAAATATTAGAAAAGGAGACTTACACGACAGTGCTCCTAAATCTGACACTCTTCTAACTGACGTCATTGCCAGTAGAAAGAGCACTTTAGCCGTTAACCATTTAAGATCTGCTCTCTTAAGTGGTTCAAACGGAGGTCCCTGAAGGAATTTAAGAACTAGATTCAAATCCCAGGGAGCTGCAGGAGGAACAAACGGAGGTTGAATGTGTAAAACTCCCTGAAAGAAAGTACGCACATCCTGTAAGTCAGCAATCTTTCTCTGAAACCATACAGTTAATGCTTATACTTGAACTCTCAAGGAAGCTACTTTCAACCCCTTATCCAATCCTGCTTGAAGGGAATCCAAAATCCTGGATACTTTAAAAGATCTTGGATTCAAACTTTTTTCACTACACCAATGAATATAGGCTTGCCATATTCTATGATATACATGAGCTGAAGAAGGCTTTCTTGCTCTAAGCATAGTTTGAATTACTTGTTTTGAAAATCCTCTAACTTCTAGGATAGAGGTCGCAATAGCCACGCCGTCAAAGACAGATGATCCAGATGGCTGTGATAACAAGGACCCTGCATTAGTAGATCTGGACGTTGAGGGAGCAGTATTGGAGCTTCCACAGACATCCTTAGTAGATCTGTGTACCAATGTCTTCTGGGCCAAGCTGGAGCTATTAGAATTATGGATTCCTTTGCTTGCTTTATATTTCTCACTAACCTGGGTAACAGGGAGATTGGAGGAAACAGATATGCCAGATGAAACTTCCAATTCACAGTGCGTCTGCAAGGATCGCTCCAGGATCCTTTGTTGTTCAGGCGAGATGCCATGAGATCTATCTCTGGCAGACCCCATCTGTTTACTATCGTCCAAAACATTTCTGGATGTACTGCCCATTCGGTTTCCTGAATGGTGTGTCGACTGAGAAAAACTGCTTCCCAGATCAGCACTCCTGGAACAAACACTGCTAACAATGCTGGAAGATGGAGCTCTGCCCACCTTAGTAAGTGAGTTACTTCCTCCACCAGTCTTTTGCTGTGAGTTCCTCTCTGATGATTGAGGTACACTACTGCTGTTGCATTGTCTGAGCAGATTTGGACTGGAAATCCTTGCAAACTGTCCTTTGCCTGAACTAGAGTCATATATATATGGCCCTTATTTCCAACAGATTTATTGGCAGGCGACTTTCCCTTATGGTCCATTTTCCCTGGAACCAAAGGCTTTCAAGCACCGCTCCCCAGCCCTGAAGACTGGCATCTGTTGTCAGGACTTGCCATTCCTTTATCCAAAAGGGTATCCCCTTGCTTAACTGGTTTGTCTGTAGCCACCAAGCTAGAGACCTTTTTACGTTTACCGGGAGATTTATCATCTGTGTTTTTATTATTATTATTATTATTATTGTCTAATAATTTCCATTCCATTTGGTCAGAATAAGGTGATGTAGAGGCCTGGAGTGGAATTGTGCATATTCCACCATGTCGAAGGTTGACATCATCAGACCCAACAGTCGCATTGCTGCATGGACTGTCATTGTCTGACTGTGCAACGACTCCTGAGACATTACCTGCACCTGGGATATCTTTTTATCTGGTAAGAAAATTCTCTGTACACCTGAGTCCAATATGGCCCCCAAATGAACCATCCGTTGTGACGGATTCAGAGACAGCCTTTCCCAGTTTATGAGCCACCCGTGTCTTTGTAGACAAACTATAGTCTATTGAAGATGGCTCAAAAGTAATTTCTTATCCCCTGCTTGCGGAGATAAGCTGCCATAACCACCATAATTTTGGTAAACACCCTGGGTGCTGTTGCTTGCCCAAAAGGGGAAATCTTGGAACTGAAAAT
The DNA here is from genome assembly GCF_028390025.1 of Pseudophryne corroboree. Lineage (NCBI taxonomy): Eukaryota > Metazoa > Chordata > Amphibia > Anura > Myobatrachidae > Pseudophryne > Pseudophryne corroboree. The sequence continues at coordinate 667,653,746 of NC_086449.1, read as the reverse complement.
GTTGCTGGAGGATAGCAAACCTGAGGTAACATTGATGTGACCGTGCTACGGCCACATGTAGGTAAGCATCCTGTATATTTAGAGATACCATGTAATCTCCCGGTTCCATGGCCAAAACTATGGAGCTTAACGTCTCCATGTGGAACCCTGGAACCCAAATGTATTTGTTTAACATTCTGAGATTGAGGATTGGTCGGAACGACCCATTTGGTTTCTGAATCAAGAAAAGATGGAGTAAAAACCCTGTCCCCGTTGTGTCGGGGTACTGGGACAATTACACCAGACTGAAGCAATTTCTGAACTGCTTCTTGCAAGGCCCTGTCTTTCGATTCTATTCGAGACAGGCTGGTGTAAAAAAACTTCTGAGGAGGCTGCCTCCTGAATGGGAAACCATAACCGAGAGATACCACCTTCTGCACCCAAGCATCTGTCGTCGACTGCTGCCATATGTGTGCAAATTGAAGGAGTCAGCCCCCAACCCTGGAATCCTCCAGGTGGAGGCCCGTACCCTCAGACTGATGGCTTCTGTTCTGGCTTGGAAGCTGGCCTTCTACTAGCCCATTGCTTCCTACCCCTGGCTGATTTATTGAACTGGGGTTGTTTAGACTCCTCTTTCGCTTTTGCTTTGCCATCGAAATGGCCGAAATTTTGCACCCTTAGTCTTAGGATTATAACTAGCCGGAAATCTGACTTTTTTGGATTCAGCTTCGATTCTAGAATATCTGTCAATTGTTTTCCAAACAAAATATCACCAGTGAAGGCAACGCTTCAAAATCATTATTGGATTCTGCATCCGCTTTCCAAGTGCGTAGCCAAACTGCTCTATGAGCAGCTACTGTCAAGGCTGATGCTTTAGAAGTAATCGTACCCATATCAATTGCTGCTTCTTAAAATATTGCGCAGCTTGTCTTATACGGCCTAGATAAGACTCCTGCTACCTGGTAGGAGGGATGAGGCCATTCTCTAGTTCCTCCCCCATTCTACTATTGCCCTTGCCATCCAGGCTAAAGCCATAGCATGCCTGGTCACTGCTCCGAGAGAGAAAATATATGTATATTTTTTATTTAAGAAACTATCTACTCTTCTATCTGTGACATTATTTAGTGAAGTAGATGGCAATGGTAAAATAGATTTACACACAAGTGGAACAACATGTGCATCTACTCTAGGAGGAACTTCTCTTTTTAACAGTCCGTAGCTGGAAAGGGATAGTTAGAATCCCTAAAACAGTTAACAAAGCTGCTCTAGGCCAGGCTTGAACTCACAACCTTTAGCATTGCTCAACAGATACTGTCTTATAAGTACCACGCATTGCCATTGCATCACTGGAACACTGTTTAAATACAGGGGCCTTAGATTTTGACACAGCTTTGGCTGATTCTTCCAGAGATAGAATAGCCTTCATGCATCAATAAGGTCAGCTATATCTGATCATCATATGGGGTATTTGAATTCATCTTGTGTAGTCTGTAACATGGATGTATCTACCCTGGTTTTAATAGCCTGGCTATTTGTAAAAGCTGCTCCATAAGGAGGGAGCTGCATGTATGGGTTAATAGTGTAACTGCAGGTGCTAATCTACCAGCAATTGCAGACAAGGTCTGTGCGACCACACCCCTCTTGCAGGGCATTGCCCCTCATAAGTAAGATACTGGGCTATTCCATGCAAAATCACTATACCAGATAAGCATGTTAAGGGTGTAGGGCCCTGATAAGTATCCTCGTCACTTTTGCAGCTCACAGACAAGGTAAATAATCAATTTTTATAAATACTACACTCTTTTGTGACTGAAAATCACTTATATAGAAACAGAAGTGATATCAATCTGACCACAATCCGTGTACCTGATTTGAGGTTCAGAAACAATACTGACAGACATATAAAAGTCAGCCATCACACTAGCAGTCACATGTTAAATATTAGACATTGTCATATGAGAATATAATCAATCACAAACATTACTTTACAAGTAAATAGGAGTACAATTACTGTATTTGTGTTTTTATAACAGCTCTTATATTAAGTATTTCAGACATTATTATGCAGAAAACAACAGTACTGGACAGGCCTTATATGCAATGTGTACCAAAATTAACAATTCATACTAACAAGTAGAAAGAATTTTAGTACTGTATAACCCTTTCTCAGTAGAGTGGGATACAGGGAGACTCACCACACTTCCATGATCGCTCAATACGCTCAAAAGACGCTGAGTGGATTCAGATGCTACTAGTGTACACTGCCGCTCTGATAACTGATGAGAGACACAGACGCTCACTAACGGACACATACGCACAGTGAACGATAAGTGTATGCATATGCTACAGTCTGCGACTCGGTCTAGGCGGCAACTCTAGTGTACACAACCGCAGCATCTAAGCTGCGACCGAGAACCCTCGTGGTAGCGTCTGAGATGGAAGTGAGGTCATTAGTTCATGGACGGGAGACGCGCGGAAACTGGTCATGAACTTGGGGGAGGGGTGACCAGGAGAGCGTCATGAACTTGGGGGAGGGGTGACCAGGAGAGCGTTGACTTAGACTCTAAGGATCGCGGCCTCAACCTAGTCCTGGTGCCTATGATCCCTAAAGCATAGCGCTGTTGCACTTAAGAGTGGCGGCGCATCAACACACTGCTTGTAGTCTCCTCCAATATGGTGAAGCTGTGTCCGGAAACCCCTAGTAAGAGGAAACCGATGACTTACCTTCTTCTCATGCTCCAGCCACAGCCTGGTAACGTCTGCTGGACCTGCTAGAATCATCCAACATAGACGGGCGCCAAGCGTTGTTGCGACCCGGTGGAGAGTTGTTAGAGCGACTCTTTCTAGTATGCGTTTAAGACGCTGTTAAGAAAAGTCACTCAAAAAAACATAGTAAGACTATAAAAATAAAAATAAGAATTTACTTACCGATAATTCTATTTCTCATAGTCCGTAGTGGATGCTGGGGACTCCGTAAGGACCATGGGGAATAGCGGCTCCGCAGGAGACTGGGCACATCTAAAGAAAGCTTTAGGACTATCTGGTGTGCACTGGCTCCTCCCCCCATGACCCTCCTCCAAGCCTCAGTTAGGATACTGTGCCCGGACGAGCGTACACAATAAGGAAGGATTTTGAATCCCGGGTAAGACTCATACCAGCCACACCAATCACACCGTATAACCTGTGATCTGAACCCAGTTAACAGCATGATAACAGAGGAGCCTCTGAAAGATGGCTCACAACAATAATAACCCGATTTTTGTAACAATAACTATGTACAAGTATTGCAGACAATCCGCACTTGGGATGGGCGCCCAGCATCCACTACGGACTATGAGAAATAGAATTATCGGTAAGTAAATTCTTATTTTCTCTAACGTCCTAAGTGGATGCTGGGGACTCCGTAAGGACCATGGGGATTATACCAAAGCTCCCAAACGGGCGGGAGAGTGCGGATGACTCTGCAGCACCAAATGAGAGAACTCCAGGTCCTCCTCAGCCAGGATATCAATTTTGTAGAATTTTACAAACGTATTTGCTCCTGACCAAGTAGCTGCTCGGCAAAGTTGTAAAGCCGAGACCCCTCGGGCAGCCGCCCAAGATGAGCCCACCTTCCTTGTGGAGTGGGCATTTACAGATTTTTGGCTGTGGCAGGCCTGCCACAGAATGTGCAAGCTGAATTGTACTACAAATCCAACGAGCAATAGTCTGCTTAGAAGCAGGAGCACCCAGCTTGTTGGGTGCACACAGGATAAACAGCGAGTCAGATTTCCTGACTCCAGCCGTCCTGGAAACATATATTTTCAGGGCACTGACAACGTCTAGCAACTTGGAGGCCTCCAAGTCCCTAGTAGCCGCAGGCACCACCAATAGGTTGGTTCAGGTGAGACGCTGAAAACACCTTGGGGAGAAACTGAGGACGAGTCCTCAATTCCGCCCTGTCCGAATGGAAAATCAGATAAGGGCCTTTTCAGGATAAAGCCGCCAATTCTGACACGCGCCTGGCCCAGGCCAGGGCCAACAGCATGACCACTTTCCATGTGAGATATTTTAACTCCACAGATTTAAGTGGTTCAAACCAATGTGACTTTTGGAACCCAAAACTACATTGAGATCCCAAAGTGCCACTGGAGGCACAAAAGGAGGCTGTATATGCAGTACCCCTTTTACAAACGTCTGAACTTCAGGGACTGAAGCTAGTTCTTTTTGGAAGAAAATTGACAGGGCCGAAATTTGAACCTTAATGGACCCCAATTTCAGGCCCATAGACACTCCTGTTTGCAGGAAATGTAGGAATCGACCCAGTTGAATTTCCTCCGTCGGGCCTTACTGGCCTCGCACCACGCAACATATTTTCGCCAATTGCGGTGATAATGTTTTTGCGGTTACATCCTTCCTGGCTTTGATCAGGATAGAGATGACTTCATCCGGAATGCCCGTTCAACCGCCATGCCGTCAAACGCAGCCGCGGTAAGTCTTGGAACAGACAGGGTCCTTGCTGGAGCAGGTCCCTTCTTAGAGGTAGAGGCCACGGATCCTCCGTGAGCATCTCTTGAAGTTCCGGTTACCAAGTCCTTCTTGGCCAATCCGGAACCACGAATATAGTGCTTACTCCTCTCCATCTTATCAATCTCAGTACCTTGGGTATGAGAGGCAGAGGAGGGAACACATACCCTGACTGGTACACCCACGGTGTTACCAGAGCGTCTACAGCTTATTGCCTGAGGGTCCCTGGACCTGGCGCAATACCTGTCGAGTTTTTAATCATGTGGAAGACTTCTGGGTGAAGTCCCCACTCTCCCGGGTGGAGGTCGTGCTGAGGATGTCTGCTTCCCAGTTGTCCACTCCCGGAATGATTACTGCTTACAGTGCTATCACATGATTTTCCGCCCAGCGAAGAATCCTTGCAGCTTCTGCCATTGCCCTCCTGCTTCTTGTGCCACCCTGTCTGTTTACGTGGGTGACTGCCGTGATGTTGTCCGACTGGATCAACACCGGCTGACCTTGAAGCAGAGGTCTTGCTAAGCTTAGAGCATTGTAAATGTCCCTTAGCTTCAGGATATTTATGTGAAGTGATGTCTCCAGGCTTGACCATAAGCCCTGGATATTCCTTCCCTGTGTGACTGCTCCCCAGCCTCGCAGGCTGGCATCCGTGGTCACCAGGACCCAGTCCTGAATGCCTAATCTGCGGCCCTCTAGAAGATGAGCACTCTGCAACCACCACAGGAGGGACACCCTTGTCCTTGGTGACAGGGTTATCTGCTGCTGCATCTGAAGATGCTATCCGGACCATTTGTCCAGCAGGTCCCACTGGAAAGTTCTTGCGTGGAATCTGCCGAATGGGATTGCTTCGTAGGAAGCCACCATTTTACCCAGAACCCTTGTGCATTGATGCACTGAGACTTGGCTCGGTTTTAGGAGGTTCCTGACTAGCTCGGATAACTCCCTGGCTTTCTCCTCCGGGAGAAACACCTTTTTCTGGACTGTGTCCAGGATCATCCCTAGGAACAGAAGACACGTCGTCGGAACCAGGTGCGATTTTGGAATATTGAGAATCCAATCGTGCTGCCGCAACACTACCTGAGATAGTGCTACACTGACCTCCAACTGTTCCCTGGATCTTACCCTTATCAGGGAATTGTCCAAGGAAGGGATAACTAAAATTCACTTCCTTCGAAGGAATATCATCATTTCGGTCATTACCTTGGTAAAGACCCGGGGTGCCGTGTACCATCCATACGGCAGCGTCTGAACTGATAGTGACAGTTCTGTACCATAAACCTGAGGTACCCTTGGTGAGAAGGGTAAATTTTGACATGAAGGTAAGCATCCTTGATGTCCCGAGACATCATGTAGTCCCCTTCTTCCAGGTTCGCAATCACTGCTCTGAGTGACTCAATCTTGAATTTGAACCTCTGTACGTAAGTGTTCAAAGATTTTAGATTTAGAATCGGTCTCACCGAGCCGTCCGGCTTCGGTACCACAACAGTGTGGAATAATACCCCGTTCCCTGTTGCAGGAGGGGTATCTTGATTATCACCTGCTGGGAATACAGCTTGTGAATGGCTTCCAAAACTGTCTCCCTGTCAGAAGGATTCATTGGTAAAGCCGACTTTAGGAAACGGCGAGGGGGAGACGTCTCGAATTCTAATTTGTACCCCTGAGATATCACCTGAAGGATCCAGGGGTCTACTTGCGAGTGAGCCCACTGCGCGCTGAAATTCATTGAGACGGGCCCCCCACCGTGCCTGATTCTGCTTGTAAAGCCCCAGCGTATACTGAGGGCTTGGCAGAGGCGGGAGAGGGTTTCTGTTCCTGGGAACTGGCTGATTTCTGCAGCCTTTTTCCTCTCCCTCTGTCACGGGGCAGAAATGAGGAACCTTTTGCCCGCTTGTCCACGAAAAGACTGCGCCTGATAATACGGCGTCTTCTCATGTTGAGAGGCGACCTGGGGTACAAACGTGGAATTCCCAGCTGTTGCCGTGGCCACCAGGTCTGAAAGACCGACCCCAAATAATTCCTCCCTTAATAAAGCAATACTTCCAAATGCCGTTTGGAATACGCATCACCTGACCACTGACGTGTCCATAACCCTCTACTGGTAGAAATGGACAACGCGCTTAGACTTGATGCCAGTCGGCAAATATTCCGCTGTGCATCACGCATATATAAAAATGCATCTTTTAAATGCTCTATAGGCAAAAATATACTGTCCCTATCTAGGGTATCAATATTTTCAGTCAGGGAATCCGACCACGCCAACCCAGCACTGCACATCCAGGCTGAGGCGATTGCTGGTCGCAGTATAACACCAGTATGTGTGTAAATACCTTTTAGGATACCCTCCTGCTTTCTATCAGCAGGATCCTTAAGGGCGGCCATCTCAGGCGAAGGTAGAGCCCTTACAAGCGTGTGAGCGCTTTATCCCCCCTAGGGGGTGTTTCCCAACGCACCCTAACCTCTGGCGGGAAAGGATATAATGCCAATAACATTTTAGAAATTATCCGTTGTTATCGGGGGAAACCCACGCATCATCACACACCTCATTTAATTTCTCAGATTCAGGAAAACTACAGGTAGTTTTTCCTCACCGAACATAATACCCCTTTTTTTGGTGGTACTCGTATTATCAGAAATGTGTAAAACATTTTTCATTGCCTCAATCATGTAACGTGTGGCCCTACTGGAAGTCACATTCGTCTCTTCACCGTCGACACTGGAGTCAGTATCCGTGTCGGCGTCTATATCTGCCATCTGAGGTAACGGGCGATTTAGAGCCCCTGACGGCCTATGAGACGTCTGGACAGGCACAAGCTGAGTAGCCGGCTGTCTCATGTCAACCACTGTCTTTTATACAGAGCTGACACTGTCACGTAATTCCTTCCAACAGTTCATCCACTCAGGTGTCGACCCCCTAGGGGGTGACATCACTATTACAGGCAATCTGCTCCGTCTCCACATCATTTTTCTCCTCATACATGTCGACACAAAAGTACCGACATACAGCACACACACAGGGAATGCTCTGATAGAGGACAGGACCCCACTAGCCCTTTGGGGAGACAGAGGGAGAGTTTGCCAGCACACACCAGAGCGCTATATATATACAGGGATAACCTTATATAAGTGTTTTTCCCCTTATAGCTGCTGTATAGTTAATACTGCGCCTAATTAGTGCCCCCCTCTCTTTTTTTTAACCCTTTCTGTAGTGTAGTGACTGCAGGGGAGAGACAGGGAGCTTCCCTCCAACGGTGCTGTGAGGGAAAATGGCGCCAGTGTGCTGAGGAGATAGGCTCCGCCCCTTTTTCGCTGACTTTTCTCCTGCTTTTTTATGGATTCTGGCAGGGGTTAAATGCATCCATATAGCCCAGGAGCTATATGTGATGCATTTTTTTTGCCATCCAAGGTGTTTTTATTGCGTCTCAGGGCGCCCCCCCCCCCCAGCGCCCTGCACCCTCAGTGACCGAAGTGTGAAGTGTGCTGAGAGCAATGGCGCACAGCTGCAGTGCTGTGCGCTACCCTGTTGAAGACAGGACGTCTTCTGCCGCCGATTTTCCGGACCTCTTCTGCCTTCTGGCTCTGTAAGGGGGCCGGCGGCGCGGCTCTGGGACCCATCCAAGCTGGGCCTGTGATCGTCCCTCTGGAGCTAATGTCCAGTAGCCTAAGAAGCCCAATCCACTCTGCACGCAGGTGAGTTCGCTTCTTCTCCCCTTAGTCCCTCGATGCAGTGAGCCTGTTGCCAGCAGGTCTCACTGAAAATAAAAAACCTAATCTAAAACTTTCACTAAGAAGCTCAGGAGAGCCCCTAGTGTGCACCCTTCTCGTTCGGGCACAGAGATCTAACTGAGGCTTGGAGGAGGGTCATGGGGGGAGGAGCCAGTGCACACCAGATAGTCCTAAAGCTTTCTTTAGATGTGCCCAGTCTCCTGCGGAGCTGCTATTCCCCATGGTCCTTACGGAGTCCCCAGCATCCACTTAGGACGTTAGAGAAATAATAAAAGCTTCAGGCTGCTATTAACTGCAGCCCCGTGACCATGGTCCGGCTCCTGCCGCACCAAACAAAAAACTGATTTGACTGAGTCAGTGGGCGGGATTATATGGAGAAGCCCCGATTCATCCTGGGAGGCCAGAAAGCTTGTGACCGTTTGGTGCCATTTCCGCTGTCACTCCGGCATATCCCAATGTTATCCTGTGGATAACCTGTGGACCCAGGCAGAGAAAACCCGTGTTGCTGCTTGGTGTAAAAGGGGCGAGTTAGAATAATCCGGGGCGAGTGACCCGGTATTCCAACTCAGGTAGTTTGCAGGGTTGAACACGTGCTCAACCCGGCAAACTGTTCAGTGTAAACGGGAGCCGGGCCGATGCAACCCGGCTTCCCGTTTTACCGCCAGCTAGTAACATGGGTTATTGCACATGAACGCGCATAATCGCGTTGCTGCTCGGTATAAAAGCGTCGACCTGGAAAATCCGGGGTGAGGGACCCGGTATTCCATCTCGGGTAGTTTGCAGAGTTGAACACTTGTTCAACCCGGCAAACTGTGCAGTGTAAACGGGAGCCGGGTTAATGCGACCCGGCTTCCCGTTTACAGTCTGTGCGCGGGCGGCGCTTGGAGATCATGTGATCTCCAAGCACTGCCCCCGTCGCGTCACCGGCAACGTCACCAACCTGGCAATATGCCGAGCTGGTGACTCCGGTGGGAAAGGAGGCTGACATGGGTCGCAGCCGGGTAGCACCCGTGTCAGGCTCCCGGCTGTGACCCGCAATTTCAGTATAAAAGCGGTGTTAGAGTGCCCCCCAAACAAAATGAGAGTTCCTTCTCTACTTTCTACTACACTTTATCACTCTCCAAGGCTTAGTACATCTGCTCTCATGTGAGTACATTAGCAGCCAAAGAACGGGAGACCACAACAAGTGGGTTACTGAGCCTGCGGAAGACACAAGCAGTAACAGCAGGGAGGGAGCAGAAGGCTGCAGGAGTCCCGAAGATGGCAGCAAGAAGGGTCAGCGGGGCGGTGTGAGCTGGCAGGCTATCCATGCGTCTGTGACAGTGGTGCAAGCATGCGGGTACGCTCGGGTACGGAGTACCCTTAAGAATTTGGCAGTGGCCTGCCACACACTTTGTACCCGTGACCACCATTACCACAATTATAATGCACCACAAAGCAACAAGACCATGGTGCTTGGCAGCATAACGGCGTCTCACACATGGCGGGGAGTAGGTTAGGCTGAGGGAGGGGGAGGTTAGTGCTCGGCTGCAAGAGGGGAGGTTAGGGTTAGGCTGCGAGAGGGGAGGTTTGGGTTAGGCTGCAAGAGGGGAGGTTAGGGTAAGGCTGCGGGAGGGGAGGTTAGGCTGCGGCAGGGGAAGTTAGGGTTAGGCTGCGGCAGGGGAAGTTAGGGTTAGGCTGTGGGAGGAAAGGTTAGGGATAGGTTGTGGGAGGGGAGGTTAGGGTTGGGCTGCGGGGGGGGAGGTTAGGGTTAGGCTGCGGGGAGAGGTCAGGGTTAGGCTGAGGGGGGGAGGTTAGGGTTAGGCTGCGGGGGAAGGATTAGGCTGTGGGTGGGACGGTTAGGGTAAGGGACTAGACTAAACTGCACACACAGTAGTAATAATGCCTTTTAGATACAGAATACTGCAAACACAGTAGTAACATCCCATGCACTTTTAGCAGCACTGCCCCTGTGCCACACAGTAGTGGCCTGTCACTGCCTCCTCCTCCCTCCCTATCAACCCATATGCTGCAGCAGCAGCACTCACCTGCGGAGCAGTCAGTAATGTTGCTTGTTGCCCTTCATTGGCTGCCCATCACCACCCCCTATGTTTGCCACTGCCGCCAGCTGCAGCCCCGATGGCGGCAGCATTAACTGAATCTTCTGCACATGCACAGAAGCTCAGTGAAGCATTTAAAAAATGTCTGCCGTCGGAGCAGCTGCACATGTGCAGAAGCTTCAGTTAACGCTGCCATGATCGCGGCTGCTGGCGGCGGCGGCCTGCATAGGGGGTGACGGCCAGCCAATAAGGAGACGACTGGACCGGCCAAATGGAATCCGGCCCAGCGTCCCGGCATACCAATCCGCCCCTGCATCTAATTTACACAGGCCCCGGCCCAATATTACCCCCAATACATACAGCACACAGCATTACACACAGGTCCTCTCTCCCCATATTACCCCCAAGTACATATTGCACACTGCATTACACCCCCATATTACCCCCAGTACATACAGCACACATAGCACACTAAATTACACACCACACCCCCCATACTACCCAAAGTACCATAGCGTTTCTATAATGGGTGCAATGTGTGCGTTGCACACTGGCCCCTGGGTCCAGGGGGGGCCCACAATGCACCCATTTTAATACTTACCATTCCGGAGTCCAGCGTCGGGCACTGCGGTGGCAGTGGAAAACGCAGCCAAAATGGCCACCGCGCATGCGCAGTAGCCAAATCGGTCTCCGGATCATGGCGGGCACCATGTTTCCGGAGACCTGCGCATGCGTTGTAGATTCCGGCACAATGCCAGAGTCTACAGCGCCATACAGAGGATGGGGCCCACCCAAAGGGGCACAAGGGCCCTCTCCTCTGTTGAAACGCCCCTGCCCAGTACATACAGCACACATAGTACACCGCATTACACACAGGCCCCCTCTCCTCATATTACCCCCAGTACATCTATATTACACAGGACCCCTCCCCATATTATCCCCAGTACACACAGCAGCATATCACACTGCATTACACACAGGTCCCCCCTCCCCCATATTACCCCCAGTACATGCATCACACTGAATTATACACAGCGCCCCCCCACACACACCACCACTATATTACCCCCTGTACCTACAGCACACAGCATTACACACAGGCCCTCTCTCCCCATATTACTGCCAGTACACCCCTCATTACACCCAGTACATATAGCACACTCCATTACACAGAGCGCCCCCCCCATATTACCCCCAGTAGATACAGCACACATAGCACACTGCATTAGATATAGGCACCCCCTCTCCACATATTACCCCCAGTACATACATCACAATCCCCCATATATCTTCCAGTACATATAGCACTGCATTACACACAGCACCCCCATATCATACTTGCCTACTCTCCCGGAAAGGCCGGTAGGCTCCCGAAAATCGTGTGGCACTCGCGGCACCCCGCAGAAGTGGGCAAGTCTCCCACATGCTGCTCAATCCCCACTGCTCCCCACCGCTTACCGCATCCACACAGCTCACTTCGGCATCCTGTCACACAGAAGGGGCAGATGGTGCAAATTGCATCAACGTAGCCCCTCCCTCTGCTTTACAATGCCGGTAATGTGGGCATTGTAAAGTGGGGGGCGGGGCTATGATGACGTGATCACACACCATGCCACGTACCGCCTCCTCCACGCCCCTGTACCACCTCCTCCACGCCCATCATATGTGACCAGGCTGCTCCCTCCCGGAGGTAGCAGCCTGAATGTAGGCAAGTATGCCCCATATTACCCCAGTACAAACAGCCGCCCCCCAATATTACCCCCAGTACATATAGCACACTGCATTGCACACAGCTCCCCTCCCCTCATATTGCCCCCAGTACATACAGCACACATAGCAAATTGCATTACACACAGATCTACCCCCCAACATCATATTACCCCTGGTACATATAGCACACTGCATTACACACAGCCTCCCCCATGTTACCCTCAGTAAACATAACCCCCACCTGGCTTTCTGGTCTCTTCCTCTGAAGAGCAGGGATCCAGCCCAGAACACTGTGGTGAGAAAGGAGGCAGCAGCAGCATGTAGTTATTGACATGGACCCAGGGGCTTATGGGAAAGGTCCTCTCCTCGAAAGTAAATTAGACGCTACCGCAGCACCATGGGAAGATGAGGAGCAGGAAGTGGAGGGATGGGCTTAGCTACTCTGCCTGTGAATGCATGGGAAAGTGCCGTGGCTGCACTGTCTGTATTCCTTATTTACAGGTTACAGTACCTTAACATGTAGCAGTCTCACTGGCTGGTCCTGTTCCTGACTCTGCAGCCATTTCAGGGACTTCTCCCCTCCCTCTGACAGCGGCAGCAATGCTTAGCCAGAGCCTGTGTAGCTCCACCCCCTGCTGAGCCCGTGTATCCCGACCCCCTGCTGAGTCCCCCGACTGCCTCCTAGCAACCACAGGAGCTACGCTGCAGCCTCTACAGCTTCTGGCTAGCGGCACCCGGAAGTGTGCGGCTGCCACTAGCCCAGCAGTGTGAGCCGGCCCGACTTAGCTGTCGATGGGACCGGCTCACCGGAAACTAGCATGGTACCACGGGGGCCCAAGTACTTAGTCTGCGACCCGGCTAAGATTGGCATTAGCGATAAGCATGCGGTGGGGGCTGGCTCCAAATAACTCTGTCTCCCTGAAGAGCTCTTTGTGGGTTAATTGTGCTTAACCTTTTCCTGGGTGTGTAGTCACATTTACATTATGTCAGTCAAAGAGTATGTTTCTTGTACAGCGGAGTGTTCCTCTTCACCAGGGGGTTTACTAATGGGTATTCAGGGCAGTGCACCTTCCCAGAATAGCGGGGCTGAACCGGAGTGGGTTAATTCCATTAAGGGAATAATCTCAAATATTTCTACAAAACTGTCCCGCAATGAGAAAGCGACGCAATACTTAAGACAGACTGTGGATGAGGTTATGAATAGAGACTCAGTCCCCAAACCAGCGTCTCAATCCCCTCCCATTTGTCCACAAAAGCGATCTCTGGCCCATATTCTGCAGTCTGCCTCTGACGGGTCAGACATGGAGGAGGGTGAGGTGGATTTGGAGGGGGGGATGTTACTCTGTCACAGGGAAAAGAGGCTCTTATAGAACATCAGATATGTTCTGCAAATTCCTGATAAGGTGTCAGAAGAGTGTGAGGAATCTTATTTTAATGTAAAAAATAAGTCCTTAGTCACTTTTCCTGCGTCAAAGGAATTGAATACCCTGTTTGAAGAACCGTAGGTTAATACTGATAAGAAATCCCTAAAAGGTTGCTCTCATCTTTTCCTTTTCCTCTGGAGCATAGGAAAAAATGGGAAAATCCACCGATAGTGGACGCATCAGTCTCTAGGCTGTCACGAAAACTTGTATTGCCTGTCCCTGGTGCAGCCTCCCTAAAAGATACGACTGATCGTAAAATTGAGACTACACTCAAATCATTGTACACAGCTGTTGGAGTGGCCCAGAGACCCACTATTGCATATGCGTGGATCACAAAAGCCATTGCTAAATGTTCAGGTAACCTAATTGAGGGGTTAGATTCCTTTTCCAAGGGGGGATGATGTTTCACTCCTGCTGCATATACAGGACTCTGCGAACTTTAAGGTGGAAGCTATAAAAGAGATTGGTTTGCTTAATGCACGCACCACAGCTATGGCAGTGTCAGCACGCAGGGGCTTGTGGCTACCCCAGTGGACTGCTGATGCAGACTCCAGGAAAGGTGTGGAAGGCCTACCATGCACAGGAGAGGCCTTGTTTGGAGACGAACTAAACAAATGGATCTCCAAAGCTTCTGTGGGTAAGTCTACGTATCTTCCTTCCGCAGCTCACCCAGCCAGGAAAGCTTATTCAGCTTCAAATTTACAGTCCTTTCGGACAGCCAAGTATAAGGGAAAATCCAGATGTGCTTCTACGGCCTTCAGAGGCGCAAGAGGTAAACAACGCAAACCAGCAACTGCAGGTGCTCAGGAACAGAACTCAGGCACTGCTTCCTCAAAGCCTTCAGCATGACGGTGGAGTACGATACCTGGAGGACTGTCACGTGGAAGCCCGACTAAAATTCTTCAGTCACATCTGGTCAAGTTCGTGCCGGGATCCCTGGGTCATAGTTCTTATTTCCCAGGGCTACAGGCTGGAGTTTCAAGAGCTCCCAACTCACAGATTCTTCAGATCAGGCAAGTATAAGTTTACAGCAGGCCATCCAAAAACTGGTACAGACTCAAGTCATTGTTCCAGGTCCAACTCATCTGCACAACAAGGGGTACTATTCCAACTTGTTTGTAGTACTGAAACCGGATGGTTCGGTACGACCAATTCTGAAGCTCAAGTCCTTGAACCCGTTCTTAAGAGTGGCAACAGTGTGTGTGCGGGGGGGAGGGGGAGTTATTCAGGCGCCTCTCTGAGCGTGAAAAAGCCTCAAAAAGACCCTAGGTTTCCCCAATGAAACCTGAAATGCTGAATGTGAACGAATGTGGTTGCGTCTTAAAGATGGCGCTGCCCAGTGAAACCATCGTAGCTGGATAGTGAATTAATATGCTTACAGATATAATAAAATATCTTATTTAATAGATCAACACTGTGGAACAATAGATGTATAAAACATGAATTAAAATATTTTTTCTTTTGAATAAAAGAGATGGCACTCCTTAAAACAGGTAAGAGAAATTAGGAAGGTGAAGCATACTGCAACCGGTGAGGAGGAGCCGCAGGTGTTGCTATGGTGCATGCAGAGTAACCGGGTTTACCCTGCATCTGGCTCCTAGGCTTCAACCAGTGGCGATGTGTTCGTCTCCCAGGTGCAGGTCACAGGTGGAGTCCGCCGATGTGTTTCGAGACAATTATATATATATATATATATATATATATATATATATAGAAATCCGGAAGAAACAGCGGCACTCGAGGATTTTCGTGAAGTATTGAAAATTGTATTCAAAAAAGGTTACAGGTAGCCAATGTTTCGGGGCTTACATGCCCCTTGACAAAGGGGCATGTAAGCCCCGAAACGTTGGCTACCTGTAACCTTTTTTGAATACAATTTTCAATACTTCACGAAAATCCTCGAGTGCCGCTGTTTCTTCCGGATTTCTGCATTTCTTCCACAGAAGGCACCGGGGTACCTTTACGCCAGACAGGAGAGTGCCAGTCCCATTTGGGATATATATATATATATATATATATATATATTTTCCCCCCCCTCTTCTTTCTCCCCTTCCTCCTCTGGAAAAGTTATTTTTGACCCTTGTTGTTATGCTCCTGGTGCAGAGGGACATTAGTATAGCTCCCGGAAGTTCCTGCGATGTTGTGGTCCCGCAACCGAAAGTGTAAATTCCGGCATGTTGTCAGTGTTTTTGTTGAAATAAAAGGAATTTCCCCGGCAGCCATTTTTGAGTAGTCCATGAATAGAGAGAGAATTTCGGTGGACTGTGTGGTAAACTTCTGATCTTTCATATACGAGGGGTCCTTTGAGGTCTTTGTAATACGGTGAGACTTAACCCAGCATGGATCCATATGGAAAAATGGAAAGAGAACATAAAATGAATGCAAGGATAAATATTATGCATCTAAGACAAATTGTATATTGATCTGTGTGTTTCATTTAGGTGTAGGAACCGTTTCAATCATGTAGGAACCATTTGAGTTCAAAGTTTTGGTTGAGACCCTTTGGTGCCAATGTCTTAAGCTCATATATGGTCTTCATTTAATTTTGTGCAAGGTTGCGTTCAATGGGGGTCATTCTGACCCGATCGCTCGCTGCAGTTTGTCGCAGCGCAGTGCTCGGGTCGGAACTACGAATGCATGCCGCAGTGTGCCGGTGCATGGCAGTCGTCGGTGCCCAGCGCAGGTGTGGCCGGACCGTTGGAGGGGCAGGCCGCGGCGGCTGCATGACGTGTCACGCAACCACTGCAGCCAGCGGGAGCGACGAGTAACTCCCGGGCAGCTGCAGGAGCTGCGCTGGCCAGGAGTTAATCCTCAAATACAAAGGCATCGCTGCTGACACAATTTTTTCTTAAGATTTTCAGCCTCCCTATATATAAAACGAGGATTTTTAGGAATGATGTCTTTTAAAATCGGATCCTTACACAATAAATGCCAGTGCTTTTTGACGATGGTCTCAGTTTATGTCCGGAATCATATCCGGTCATAAAAGACCATTGATGGGGGTTATCTTCAGAACAAAACACCTAGATGCTAAAAAAACACCTAGTTGCTGGAGCCATAACAGAAGCTGAATATGGTTTCATCAACATAGAAAACCCTGTTACCCCCACAATTTATGTACTTCCAAAAGTACATCAGCCCCCCCTGGGAGACCCATAATAACAGGTGCGGAAAGTCTCACATCCAATTTCTCAGAATTTAAGGACCATCTACTACAGGCATTAGTGATCCAAAATCGCTCATATCTGAAAGACACATGGGACACCTTTAAAAAGCTTAAAGATCTCACATGGGACGAAGAAATGTTTCTTGTTACAGCCAATGTCACTTAATTATATACTATAATTGACCATGAACATGGAAAAGAAGCCATCTCCTGTTTTTTTTTTTATCACAAACCACCCACACTCCAGCCATGAAAAATTTCATCCAAGAATCCATTCTCTTCATTTTGGAAAATATTATTTTCTTCTTCAATGGTGAATACTACATACAGAAAAAAGGTACCGCGATGGGCAACATAAAGAAATGAGGTAGCTACATTGATGACATCATCTTCGTCTGGAAAGGAAGGGAGGAGAATTTGAATACTTTTTGTCAGGACATCAGTAACAAAAACATCAACTTGACCCTCACTAAAAGTAAAGAAGAAATCTATTTCTTAGACCTTTTCAGTTATCTGAAAGATGGCACCTTACAAACTAAAACTTACCGCAAAGAAATAGACACCATAAATTATATCCCAATCAACAGCGAGCACCATCATATTTGGTTACAAGGGATACCTAAATGTCAATTCCCATGCATCAGAAGAAACTGCAGTGAGGATGTGGCCTGCTCTCATCAGATACAAGATCTAAAGAAGGAGTTCAAGGCGCCATCCAGGGAGAGGTTCCTGGACAGCATTGGTCTCTCAACCAAACTTCTCCAGGATCACGGGTGGATTCTGAACCTTCTGAAATCTGACCAAGAGCCAGCACGAAGGCTCCCATTCCTGGGAATGATACTGGACACGGATTAGCAGAAAGTGTTCCTTCCGTTGGAAAAGGCATTGGTATTCCAGTCGATGGTTCGGGA
Organism: Pseudophryne corroboree; assembly: GCF_028390025.1. NCBI lineage: Eukaryota > Metazoa > Chordata > Amphibia > Anura > Myobatrachidae > Pseudophryne > Pseudophryne corroboree. Next base: position 667,636,291 of record NC_086449.1, on the reverse strand, counting down.
TGTCCTGAAGCCAACTCGGATTTCGGTGCATCTATGCATTCGCCTTCTGGGGAAAATGGTGGCTTACGAGGCACTACAATACGGAATGTTTCACGCAAGACCCTTCCAGCTCAATATGTTGGACAAATGGTCCAGATCGCATCTTCACATGCACCAGAGGATCAGTCTGTCACCAAAAGCCAGGATCTCCCTTTTGTGGTGGCTCCAGATTTCTCACCTCGTCAAGGGTCGGAGGTTCAGAATTCAGGACTAGATCCTGTTAACCATGGACGCAAGCCTCAGAGGTTGGGGAGCAGTCACCAAGGGGGTGCAATTTCAAGGAAGATGGTCAAGTCAGGAAGTAATCATTCCAATCAACATTCTGGAACTCAGGGCCATATACAACACCCTTCTGCATGCCTCTTATCTTCTTTACGATCGGGCCATTCAGGTCCAGTCGGACAATGTGATGGCAGTGACGTATATATAAACCGACAGGGCGGAACGAAAAGCATAGCAGCAATGTCAGAGGTGTCGAGAATTCTCCTCTGGACAGAAAAAAATGCTGTGGTATTGTCAGCGGCCTTCATTCTGGGAGTAGACAATTGGGAAGCAGACTTCCTCAGCAGACACGACCTGCACCCGGGGGAGTGGGGCCTTCACCTGGAAGTGTTCAGGTGCTTGACACGTCGGTGGGGATATACACGAATCGACATGATGGCCTCTCTATTCTCAACAAGAAGCTCAAGCGGTATTGTTCCAGGTCGATAGACCCACAGGCAGTGGCGGTAGACGCTCTGACTCCATGGGTCTATCAGATGGTGTATGTGTTCCCTCCACTTCCTCTGATCCCAAGAATTCTTAAATGAATAAAAAGGTTCAAGCAATACTTATTGCTCCGGACTGGCCAAGAAGGGCCTGGTTCGCGGACCTTATGGAGATGCTCCTCGAAGATCCATGGCCTCTACCTCTTCGCAAGGATCTTCTGCAACAGGGCCCGTTCGTCTATCAGGCTATGTTTGATGGCATGGAAGTTGAATGGCTGATTCTAGCCAGAAGAGGTATCCCTAACAAAGTTATCCCGACTATGATCCAAGCCAGGAAGGTGGTAACGTCTAAACATTACCACCGTATTTGCAAGAAATACGTCTCTTGGTGTGCGAACAGAACTTATTCTGCGGTGGAATTTCACCTTGGAGGTTTCCTGCTTTTTCTGCAGGCAGATGTGGGCCTACGTGCGGTGCTTCGTTCTTCCTGCACTGTTACTTGGTTAAGTATTGTTGGTTCAGCTGTTGCAGTTCCTGTTTAAAGTTGGGTTAGCATGGCTTTCCTCTGTTTTGTGTGTGCTGGTTCGGAATCTCACCACTATCTTTATCTATTCTTCTCTCAAAGTATGTCCGTCTCCTCGGGCACAGTTTCCTAGACTGAGTCTGGTAGGAGGGGCATAGATGGAGGAGCCAGCTAACACTATCAAATTCTTAAAGTGCCCATGGCTCCTAGTGGACCATTCTATACCCCATGGTACTAAATGGAACACCAGTATCCTCTATGGACTACGAGAAAAGGATTTACCAGCAGGTAATTAAAATCCTATTTTTTCATTCTTCAAAACCCTTTTTTTTAACCTTATGTTATATATGTTTCAAAGTACAGGGAGGGGGAGCACACACTACATACAGCACAGTACAGGGAGAGAGCACACACAAGTAGTGGAACACAGACACAGGGGACCAGCGCAGCGGAATCTGTCCCCGTGGCCAATCCACCCGATTACATACATAGCCACCACATTATTTACATGAATAGCACCACATTACACAATAGCACCACATTACATGTATAGCCACATTACATGTATAGCACCGCATTATACGAATAGCACCACATTGCATACATAGCCACCACATTACATACGTAGCCACTGCATTACATAAATAGGCCTAAGTATCATCATGGACAGACATTGGGCAGCTATAGGGCTGAAGGACTTTGCATTACAGATTGTCCCAGGGCTGGCTGTGAGTGCTGCCTGGTCAGCTGGCATACTGAGAACAAGGTACATCCTGCTCCTGTCCAGTCCCCAAACCATACACTGTGACCCTAGCCCTTATACCATCATGATAATGCAAATAATGTATTTAAAAATAACCTCTCTGCCGGGTCCCCTTCAGTGCTCAGTTGCCGCTCTGGCCAGTTCAGTGAGAGTGCGGGAGCTAGGTTGGCGGCGGGTGTAGTGAACTCTGAGCATCGCTATGCTGCTGCTCCCAGGCCGGGCTCATTGAAGAGACCTTTGGTCGGATCTAGTGAGAGGATGCTGCTGGGCTGGTTAACTTTCTCCAGGTCCCCCGTTGCTAGAACAGCTTCACCGCTTTTCATGGCTAGCGGCACATGGAAGTGCCCGCTAGCCTAACTTCTGGATTGCGTGAGTGTGAATCGGCCTCCCTGAGGGGGATTTGGGACTGGCCCATAGGAATCTCTCATGGTGTCCAGGTGTGCCAATCCGCCCCTGAATGTACCCATCTGAGACCAAAGCCTGCCAGAACAATTATCCATGAGTTAACATTTTGTGCTAGACTGTGTTTTTGCTTAAATTGCATTTATCCAAATTGATAAAAGAGATTAAATATAAAAACAAAAACAGCCATTTTTCAGAAATTAATAAAATAAGCATCTGAAGACTTGCCCAGAGAGTAGCATGTACTGTAAAGCTTTTAACTTTAGGTGCCTCCTCTCAAGATTCTGCTGTAACTATTACCCCTAGAAGCAGATTTGGGAATAAGCTATTGTTCTAGAAAAAATTTGTTTTGTACAAATACTGTATATAGTTTTATTCAAGTTGACATTTATCCAAATTGTTTAAAGACTGCCAGAAGAATTATCCATGAGTTAACCTTTTGTGCTAAACTGTATTTTCATTTAAATTACATTTATCGAAATTGATAAAAAAAATTAAATATAAAAGCAAAAATAGCAGTTTATGAGAAGAGCATGTCCCAGTGTAAGCAATTAGTAAGTGACATTTGTGGGCTAGGCTAGCATTCAATTACCCCAAATTAGGTTAAAATTAAACAGACAGGCTTTCATGGTTTTCTTACAGCACATGGTGGGGGCTTGGAATAAAATAAATTGTGTGTGTGTGTGTGTGTGTGTGTGTGTGTGTGTGTGTGTTTGTGTGTGTGTGTGTGCAAGCGTGTGTGTGTGCAAGCGTGTGTGTGTGTGCAAGCGTGTGTGTGTCACACGTGGTAAGTCTGTACACATATATCTTCCGGGAATAGAACCACAGCAGCAGCAATAGAACTACTGTAACTGGAAGGTATCAGTGAAATTATTTCAGAAATGAATAAAATAAGCATCTGAAGACTTGCCCATAGTGTGGCAGCTACTGTAAAGCTTTTAACGTTAGGTTCCTGCACTCATTCTTCTGTTGGAGCTATTACCCTTAGATGCGAATTTGGGAACAAGTTATTGTTCAAGAAAAACTGTATGTGCTGTTTTAGACTGTATATAGTTTACTGTATATAGTTTTATTCAAGTTGAAGTTACTACACTATCAGCACACTCTCTGTGGTTGTTTCTGTGAGAAATATCTTTTTGTCACATTATTTTAACATAAAATCTTTGTGGATAAGGACGGTGAAGGTTGTTTTCCCTGTTGTTGTTGTTGTTGTTGTTTTTATCTACTGTATGGGGGTAATTCAGAGTTGATCGCAGCAGCAAATTTGATAGCAGTTGGGCAAAACCGTGTGCACTGCAGGGGGGGCAGATATAACATTTGCAGAGAGAGTTAGATTTGGGTGGGTTATTTTGTTTATGTGCAGGGTAAATACTGCCTGCTTTTATTTTTACACTGCAATTTATATTTCAGTTTGAACACACCCCACCCAAATCTAACTTTCTCTGCACATGTTATATCTGCCCCTCCCCCTGCAGTGCACATGGTTTTGCCCAACTGCTAACAAATTTGCTGCTGCAATCAACTCTGAATTACCCCCAATGTACAGAATAGAGACAAGAATTTTAATAAATATATTTTTTAATATATTAAATATATTTCTACCTTTGATCACTTTATAGCAATATACTGGTCAACCTTTGATACTATATTTAAAATCAGTCAGATTTCTTTGAAGAAAGCCTTTGGTATTAAAAGTACAACAAATTGCAGAAAATGTGGCTCTGGATTGAAAGCTGAACATGCAGACAGAAATGTTAATCTGGAAAGCAGCCAGATGAATTTGAGACATGAAAAAAAAAAAAAAAAAATATTTCTTAATTCCCGTAAAATGTTAAAATCAAACTACATTTTTATTTTAAAGTTCCATAGAGAAATAAATTTTCTTAGGTTTCTGGTTACAGATTAATGTGTTGTTTTCTAAGTATTTTTTCTAGGTTTTCTATATTAAAGGCAAGTATACACAGTCAAATGTTATTTCGCTACTAAATAAAGACTACGTTTTATGCTAAGGGTCTTGAGCTGAAATATATAGAAAAGAAGCATTACCATAGCTCCCAACCAAGGGTGTAGCTACCAACAGTGCAGACAGTGCAGCTGCTATGGGGCCCAGAGCTGAGAGGGGTCCACCTTCCATGTCAAAGTTACATGTTTTACATACATTTTTAATATGTCTCAGAAAATCAACTACGGCACTATTATGGGGCATATAATTAACAACTGCTGCCGAGAGATGTGTCTCTAGAATTATTTTGACAGGGGTCCCTTCAAATGTTGCTATGGGCCAGAGCCGGCCCTAACCAATCTGATGCCCTAGGCAAAATTTTGGCTGGTGCCCCCTAGCACCACCACTGGTTCCGCCTCTGACCTTGCACTTCTTTCCCAGCACCATCACCCCTCGCCCATAGCAGTCCATATTTTGGTGTTTGTACCCCCTATATTTTAAATAGGAACAGTTCGCACATTTGGCGCACTGCCCAAAAAGGGGGGTGTTTTTGCTGGCAAGGGGCATGGCCACACAATAGTAACCCCAATTCCAATTACGCCACACAGTACTGCACGTTCACATTTGATCATGCGATAGTTTCCATAATTCATATTACATCCCACAGTAGTATCACTTTACCTTATAAACGTTACTCCTCACAGTAGAGCCCCTTATTCACATTACATCACACTGAATTGCTCCTTATTCACATTACACCACACCCTATTGCTCTTTATTCACATTAGACGACACAGTAGTGCCCTTTCTATACGCAACGCCACATAGTAGAGCACCTTAAACACATAATGCCACACAGTAATGCCCCTAACACACATGAGAAACATTATTAATGTCCTTATAAACGGGTTCACTACGGCTGGCCGGCGGTCGGGCTCCCGGCGACCAGCATCCCGGTGCCGGGAGCCCGACCGCCGGCTTACCGACAGCGCCACACTATTTTATTCTCCCTCTATGGGGGTCGTGGACCCCCACGAGGGAAAATAAGTGTCGGTATGCCGGCTGTCAGGCTCCCGGCGCCGGTATACTGAGCGCCGGGAGCCCGACCGCCGGCATACAGAAGACCACCCCTTATAAACATAATGTGCCTTACACATTATGACAACCATTATTAATGCCCTTTTACACATAATGTCCCTTACACATATGCCGCACATTATTAATGCCCTTATACACATAATGACACACATCGTGCCCCCTACACATTTGCTGCACATTATTAGTGCCCCTATACACATAATGACACATACAGTAGTACCCTGTTACACATATGCTGCATATTATTAATGCCCTTATACACATAATGACACACATAGTGCCCCTTACACATATGTTGCACATTATTAATACATTTTTACATGACACACATAATGCTCCTTACACATATTCCGAACACTACTGCACAACCAACCCACTCACATGCACACAGCACTCACACTTCCACTAACACTGTGACCTCTGCCTCTGCTTGGATACAGATGTGTCCTCATAAATCTTGCCTCAATGCTAACGTCGGGAACATTTTTTTAATGAAAATGCAACTTATTTGCATTGCTATGTGGCAAGGGTGCACAAGCAGCTTCTGCTGATTAAAATGATATGCAGCATGCCTATATACTGTGTGAGGCTGTGGCTGTATCTGCATATGAAATGCTAAACACAGAATATAGGCATGCCGCATATCATTTTAATCAGCAGAAGCTGCTGATGCCCCTAGGCATATCAAATGCCCTAGGCAATTGCCTAGTTTGCCTATGCCTATGGCCGGCTCTGCTATGGGCCCCCAAAGTTCTGGCTACGCCCCTGCTCCCAACTGTCATGATTTTGCAGGACAGTCCCATTTTTTGGGGGTCTGTCCTGCTGTCCCTCCCACGGGCTGCAGTTTCCCGTGGTGGTGGTGGTGGGGGGAAGGGGAGGGCAGCAGTTGGGAGGCTCCCTATTACTTGCTGCTCTGCTTAGTTCAAAGCAGAGCAGCAGTGAATAGATGCTGTGTGCATAGCGTCTATTCCAGTGAGCCAGAGGTACTGGGGGCATGGCCAGCAGCTCACAGAGCGCTGGGCCTGACCCCACTATGATGAAAATGGGAGGCATGGCTCACAATCACAGCATTCACGTGAAGCCACACCCCTCCCCCTTTTTTAACAGGCCAAACACCCTTTTTGACGGTGTGTGGCTCTGCCACTCAATGTTTCCAGACTTCAAACCTCCGGATGTTGGGTGGTATTGGTTAAGCAAGAACAACTGGTGGAATAAACCCCCCCCACAGTATTTCTTCTGTTCTTTTATCTTTTTTTTAGGACAGCTGGTGAACATATTTAAACAATTCTAAGGCAAACGAGTTTCAAAGCAAGCAAACACAATTCATACACATGAACAAAAATTTATTGTTCAGCAGACAGAATTGACATACACAGGAAAACAAAAATCCTTTTTTTTTCAAAAAGACACAAGAGGAACTCCGACTGGTATCTGGCAAAAATCAGGAACTTCTCACTGAGCTTGGTTCCAAACTTAGGGGTCTATTTACAAAGCACTGGAGAGAGATAAAGTACCATTCAACCAGCTCCTGTAATTTTTCAAACTAAGCCTGTAAGAAGGCAGTTAGGAGCGGTTTGGCTGGATCTCACTCCACTTTATCTCTCTCCAAGGCTTCGTAAACAGACCCATCAATCTTATAACAATCCGACAAACCACTACAGTGGGAACTTCAGTAACCATCCAATTTTATTAAAACAAAGTACATAATAGCACATTGTTTTGGGGCATGACCAGTTTCATAACTATACATATAAATGTCCATCTCCAGCACCCTTCTCCCAGCACGCACAGCAACCATCACCTCACCAATAGCAATCCTCTTTTTGGAGCTCTATGCCAGCAAGAGCATTGGTGCCACCAGCCACCATATTTAGAATAGGGCTTAAGCAAAATTTGGCACATGCAGTAGCATCAATGGAAAGTGTTGCCTTAGTAATATATGACAGGGGCCCTGTGTGAGCCCTGTGGCTCTTATAAGAAGGTACTCCCTCACCCCCATTTTTTGCATCTATCATTCCTGTCTTACCGTGATGGAAAGATGTGTTCTACTGTCTCCTATTTCTTGGTGGATTACTTTTGCTGACTACTGATCTTCACCTTTCTTCTTCTCCTTCTACTACTACTATGCATGGAATTCCCTTTTTTTGTGGCATTTCTCCACAACATTTAATATTCCTCATGGCACTTCTCTTTTCTCTGTAGCCCTCTTACCCTTTATCCCTTTCCCTTCCCCCACCCCTCTTCCCTATACGCTCTCGATCACTGGATTTACAGTACAGTATGTATAATGTATTCACTTTACCTAGGTAAAATGGCTAACCTGCTTTGTACTAGGTTTTTTTATTATTCTGTCTATTTCTGTGGGCTCACTAAGGGGGTCATTCCGAGTTGTTCGCTCGTTATTTTTTTCTCGCAACTGAGCGATTAGTCGCTAATGCGCATGCGCAATGTCCGCAGTGCGACTGCGCCAAGTAAATTTGCTATGCAGTTAGGTATTTTACTCACGGCATTACGAGGTTTTTTCTTCGTTCTGGTGATCGTAATGTGATTGACAGGAAGTGGGTGTTTCTGGGCGGAAACTGGCCGTTTTATGGGTGTGTGCGAAAAAACGCTACCGTTTCTGGGAAAAACGCAGGAGTGGCTGGAGAAACGGAGGAGTGTCTGGGCGAACGCTGGGTGTGTTTGTGACGTCAAACCAGGAACGAAACTGACTGAACTGATCGCAGATGCCGAGTAAGTCTGGAGCTACTCAGAAACTGCTAAGAAGTGTCTATTCGCAATTCTGCTAATCTTTCATTCGCAATTTTGATAAGCTAAGATTCAGTAAGTCTGGGGCTACTCAGAGACCGCGTTCGCACACTTGCAATGCAAAAATACACTCCCCTTTGGGCGGCGACTAAGCGAACACAGGACTGCAAAAAAACCCTAGTGAGCGAACAGGTCTGAATTAGCCCCAATGTACATGACACTTTCTGAGATTGCTCTGAGAAACATACATCAAACATTTGGTGACTCCTACTAATTATATATTTAAAGTATTTTATTACGTTCTGGCAGTCCTTATGAACACCACTCAACTAATACTCTACCCATAGACATTGCTTAACTTTTCTGACACTTATGTGCTTAGCATTACTATCAGAATTGAGTGGGCTGATTAATTCACTGCCGGGATTGGTCACTGCTGGTTTATAAGGCTGTCCTGACCAGAAATGTATTGGCCAAAATTCACTTAGTGGTTGTCACAATACCCCAGCATACCGATCCTCCAGATACTCCAATCTGAGAATCGCCACCCGTGACACTTCTGATTACCTCAGTGCATGTCGTTAATCAACACTGCCACTAGCTGAAGTGATTTTTTGAGACAGTGCCCAGGGCACGCTTCAGCTCCCACCTGCACACACAATTAAAAATAAGTAACATGGACCACTTGGGGCGTTGGGTAAAAAAACACAGAACCAGAACTAAAATTATGGTATTTAATTCAAGAATATCTTCCAAGCTTATAGTTACAAAAAAAGGTTGCAGAAATCTAATAGGTTAAGTAGTCACACAAGTAATCACAATTTCAAAAAGTAAAATAGGGAAAATTTACAATGCTCAGGTCACCTGTAGTATAGAACGCTGGGGAAGTGAGGCCTCTTCGAAAAGCCTGGTGTTATTATAGGATCAAGTCTCTCACTTGATCCTCATGACAATGAACAGTTTGCATTGCATGTTTATGATATTTAAACCCACTGCAGCTCACACCCCCTTGGGATTTTTTTTTCCTCTCCAAAACCATAATTGATTGATTCTAAGGTTAGGCTCTGGGGTCTGTCAAAGTCGAAAAATATTGTGCTTCACATTGCCATATACTAACCCCATGCACATGCCCGCTGCTCGTACATTCAGTCTGCCGTACGTGTACATGTCCACAAATTGCGTACACTCGCTCCGGCGATTACGCGCGGTATATGCGTATTTACGGTAGAGTTTATGAGCTTGTAGCGGGCGACTCGTTTATAACATAGTTAACAAAAATAGTGCGTTTTGTAGATAATATTCCCTTTAATAATGTCTGCAAGTATGTTTAATGTAAATGGTTCGTGGACATGGGAATTCCTCTTTGCATGATACGAAGGGTCTGACACAGGTTGAACAGTGGTGTCTAGTACCTAACTGAAGAGTATTTTATTAGAAACATTCCGGTGTTGGTTAGGAAGAGATTAATCGCTCCTGCGTATAGTTATGTCTATAAGAAGTTTTTGGACATTTACTGTATTTGCAGTTCATTATCCATGCGGCGGGAATCCTGTGGATACCTCCCATCTGAGCAGTTTGAAATAGTGACAGCCCACCTGTTCAAATCCACCTATGACCTTTTGTTATAATGCAGAGAGACATTCCTGTGTCCAATGAACAATGAGATTGTAGGGCCCTTTGTAGTGTACTGTATGTTGTGTATATAAAGGCCACTGTCCCCTGACCGGCCAGTACTCTCTCTCATCAACAATTATCAGTCGGATAATTGGAGGACTGGATCCGGTTGCGCTAGCGAGTGTTCCCCCGTATGGTATGTTTCTCTGTGGCCACTTTGTTACCCATTTAATGTAAGCCGTTCATACTTATTCTATGTATTTGTGTTTGCGTTCGTTCGCTATTGTGTATCTTACTGTTTAGTTATTCTGTTTAGGTATTAATGTTAGGTCTGTAGTGTATAAGCTGTAATCTGTATTCTTTTCCCTTTTACTTACTCAAAAATCATCTGGTAAGGTGTTGGAACCTTAACAAGAGTTTGTGTGATTTACCATATAAGTGCTAAGGGTTTCAGAGCATCTCAATTGCTCAAACAGATTGCATACTCACAAAGGTTCAGTGTTACACCATTATAGTACCACGGTATTAAGGTTTACAGTGTAAGCATATTCCGTGTTTAAAGTTTATAAAGGTTACTGTCTGTGTGTACGCTCGCTGTGTGTATTCCGTACACCCAGCACAGCGTGTGTACGTAACTTGCGTACCACGTGTGAGGTCTTTGTACGCAAATAGCGTACAAAGTACGTAGCACGTGCACAAGGTTTAGCGGCCATTACGGCTTTACGGTATTAGTAAATAGCTTATGTTAAAAGGTAAATATTTCGCTTTATCAGGTCTCTTGGTCATTCGGGCAGGGTGCTCTTAAATTATTGCTGTATAAAGCTTGGAGATCTGGTCTTGTAATCAGCCTGGATTAGTTTTTACAACATACTTCAGGAAGACCAGTTCCCACCTTTCCGGACATAGTGTCTCTGAGGGGTTCTCCAGGTGCACTTAGTGCATCCTCCAAGCAAACTCTTGTCCCCTACATCAAAGGAGACCCTACATCTCTGGGCTATATTGGAAACAAGCTGTGTCCCAACAAAGTAATTTAGTTTCAACCAGTTGTCAGCCTAATAAATATTCCACAATACAATATACTGTACATTGATACATCACCCAATGTGAATAATACATTTTTTTAATCATGCCCATTCCGATATAAAATTGGACATCCTCTACAGTGGTAGTTTTGAATGGACATTGCTGTAGACTGACAGAGGGTTGATGGTCAAATAATAATATATAAAAATCATGATGTCCCCACAAACTCATTCACCTGCACTTACTATTTTATCCTAAAATGGTGCTGGAATAATCTGGGGAACAAACAAAATGGGGTCCACCTGAAATTTCACTAACCAGAAGCTGGGACTGGTGTTACTATAGCAAGGGGGAGACAGAGAAGCAACCAGCCCTAAACAAGTCAGCATTAGGCTGGAATCCCTACTGAAGTTGGGTCCACATTACAATATGGCTCCCTCACTAAGAGAACCCTATGGAAGATCCAGGAGTGGAGAAGATCAGGTCGAACACCCCTTGTGCCAGCAGAGCAGTGTGGCCATGCCGTGGACCACAGAGGCTGCAGCAGGAGTGATGGAGCCGTCATCTGCATATACTGGAGCAACCTGCCCTTTGGGAGGTGGCAGTGTCGTTACTACAGATTATATAAATATTAGACATAAAATCATTCTGTAATGGTGCACTACAGATCCCAGCTATCTCTGTAATGCCAAATGTAAATGGCTGCCAAGGCAAGGCATGCTGACCCTGTTTGCCGGCATACCATGGCAAACAGGGTCCCATGGGGCCTGCAGTGCACTTGTAAAAAGAAATCTAAATAAGATGGAGCCCGCTTCATCTTTGCCTTTAATAGGATTAAATGAGCCAGGGCAGTCGGATTTAATCCCCTGCTGTATTGACTTAATCCCCTGCTGTATTGTTCTCTCTGTATTGTATTGTATTGTATTGCTGCTGAGAACAATAGATGAAAGGCTTATGCTAATAAACCATGGTGCACCTAGGCGCAGCAGAGAAGCCAAGATGAGCGTGGCACCATCTGTATGACACACATTGTTTATTTATTTTTTGTTTGTTTGTTTATTGCTTATTTTATTAAACAATCCCCACACAACTTGCACAATACTTTTTTTTTACTTACAACAGCTGAATACTGGACTGATGACCACATACTGTAGCATTGTAATAGCGGCTGAAATTGATGAAGCCTGTATAAAGTGCTATAGGTTTATAGGGAAAGGTTAAAGGCAGGTAGCAGGGCTTAAAGTGGTTCTGGAGAGGTGGTGGAACATATTTTCACCACCTACCATCCCTCCCATTAAGTGGAACCAGACTACCCCTCCTATTAGGTGGAGCCAGGGCCAGTGATCGGGTTTTCTTCACCCCCCTGCAAACTATAAATTTGTACCCTAACTAACATACTTCACAAAGGGACAGTGTGTGATGCAAAAATAGGTGTGGTCTCAGAAGGAAGCAGCATGGTCACACAATAGTACCCCCAATTCAAATTATACCACATAGCACACATTATTTATATTACACCATATAGTAGTGCCCAGTGGTTGAAGTGGAAATTTTGAAGTGGGGGTATGCAAAAGTCAAGGATGTAATTGTGTGCGCGCCGAAGGTGCGCGCGCTCCAGAAAAGGGTGTGTGGCCACCCAAAAGGGGGCGTGGTCACCCAATAGGGTGTGTGTCCTATGTAGTAGAACCCCTTATACTATCTAGTACTGGTGCCCCTTTCACATTATAGCACACTGAATGAGCTGAAATTCACATTATAGCACACTGAATGAGCCGAAATTCACCTTGTAGCACACTGAATGAGCCGAAATACACCTTGTAGCACACTGAATGAGCCAAACTTCACATTATAGCACACTGAATGAGCTGAAATTCACATTATAGCACACTGAATGAGCCGAAATTCCCCTTGTAACACACTGAATGAGCCGAAATTCACCTTGTAACACACTGAATGAGCCGAAATTCACCTTGTAGCACACTGAATGAGCCGAAATTCACCTTGTAGCACACTGAATGAGCCGAAATTCACATTATAGCACACTGAATGAGCTGAAATTCACATTATAGCACACTGAATGAGCCGAAATTCCCCTTGTAACACACTGAATGAGCCGAAATTCACCTTGTAGCACACTGAATGAGCCGAAATTCACCTTGTAGCACACTGAATGAGCCGAAATTCACCTTGTAACACACTGAATGAGCCGAAATTCACCTTGTAGCACACTGAATGAGCCGAAATTCACCTTGTAGCACACTGAATGAGCCGAAATTCACATTATAGCACACTGAATGAGCCGAAATTCACCTTGTAGCACACTGAATGAGCCGAAATTCACATTGTAGCACACTGAATGAGCCGAAATTCACATTGTAGCACACTGAATGAGCCGAAATTCACATTATAGCACACTGAATGAGCCAAAACTCATATTGTAGCACACTGAATGAGCTGAAATTGTGACAGCAGGGACAGCCAGAGTGACGACAGGGAGAGAGAGACAGTGACGACAGGGAGAGAGAGACAGTGACGACAGGGAGAGAGAGACAGTGACGATAGGGAGAGAGACAGGCAGAGAGAGTGATGACAGGGAGAGTGACGACAGGGGGAGATACAGGGGGAGAGAGTGACGACAGGGAGAGATACAGGGGGAGAGAGTGACGACAGGGAGAGAGTGACGACAGGGAGAGAGTGACGACAGGGACAACAGGGAGAGTGACGACAAGGAGAGTGACGTCAGGGGGGGAGAGAGTGACGACAGTGAGAGTGACAGTGAGTGACGAGAGTGATGACAGGGAGAGAGAGTGACGACAAAGAGAGAGATGGGGAGAGAGAGAGAGAGACGGGGAGAGAGAGAGACGGGGAGAGAGAGAGACGACAGTGACGACAGGCAGAGAGTGACGACAGGGAGAGAGAGACGACAGGGAGAGAGAGACGACAGTGACGACAGGGAGAGACAGTGACGACAGGGAGAGAGGCAGGGGGAGAGACAGGGGGAGAGAGAGTGACGACAGGGAGAGTGACGACAAAGGGAGAGTGACGACAGGCAGAGTGACGAGAGTGACGACAGGGAGAGTGACGACAGGGAGAGAGTGATGACAGTGACGACGGAGAGAGTGACGACATTGATGACAGGGAGAGAGTGACGACAGTGACAACAGGGAGAGTGACGACAGGGAGAGTGACGACAGGGAGAAACAGTGACGACAGAGAGAGACAGTGACGACAGAGAGAGACAGTGACGACAGAGAGAGAGAGTGGCGACAGGGAGAGAGTGACGACAGGGAGAGAGTGACGACAGAGAGAGAGAGTGACGACAGAGCGAGAGTGACGACAGGGAGAGTGACGACAGTGAAGACAGGGAGAGTGACGACTATGACGACAGGGAGGGTGACGACAGGGACAGTGACAGTGACGACAGGAACAGCAGGGAGAGAGGTGACAGCAGGGGAACATTACCTTATTTGTTGCTGGCAGCAGTGAGTTGGCGCCAGGCGGCTGGTGAGCGGGGCCGGCGGCCGGCTGGTGAGCGGGGCCGGCAGCCGGCTGGTGAGCAGGAGCAGCGGGCGGATGGTGAGCGGCTGTGAGCTAATACAGCGCTCTACATAGCCGCCGGCCGCCGCGCAGGGACGGGGAGCACCATGTGCAGCAGGATGGCCACTTCCCTCGCCTCCTGCTGCACTTTCTGGGCTCATTTCCGGGTCAGTGGAAGAAGTGGCGGTATACCATACCGCCGTATACAGCCCCACTTCGACCACTGGTAGTGCCCCTTATTCACGTTATGACATACAATAGTGCCGCTTATTTACATTAAGACACACAGTAGTGCCGCTTCTTCATGCTACCTCACTCAAAAGTGTGCCTTATTCACCTTATGCTACACAGCAGTATCCCTTATACACATTATGCCACACATTAATGCCCCTTATACACAATGCCCACAGTAGTGACCCTTATACACAAAGCCCATAATAGGATTGCCTCTTACATATATAACCCACAGTAGTGCCCCTTATACACTGTGCCTTTGTCACTCCAGCAGCGCCGTGCCGTGTCCCTCCAGCAGCTTCCCTGCCCCTCTGTGTCCTTCCATCGCCGTCTCACCTTGTCTTCAGCATGTACAGAGTCTGCTCCTCCTCATGGCTCTTCTTTACTTTAGTGGCAGTTACGGCCTGACTTCACATACACTGTGCCGCAAAAGAAAGCTGCTAGGAACTGAGGAGGGGACAAACGCCATCCAACAGATACAGCATGCATGAGTAATCAGAGGGACTGGGCTGCAGGTGGAGAAGGACCATGGAGCCTCCAGGAAATGGGAGGTGACACTAGCGCCGCTCATATCATCTATTGACGTGGGTGGCGGAGCGTGCTTTTCTGTTGGAATTGCTGTGCAGGGCTGTGGCAGAGGCAGAACTAGTTCCACCTACCAGTACAGGTGATGGAACTCAGTTTCACCCTGTTCCCCCACTTTAACCCCTGGCGGACAGACTTTTTATGTCAATATAAAAAATCTCAGGAATGCTACCTGGAAGCTGGTGTAAAATGGAGGACCAGTGTTCAGCTGTGAGTGAAGGAGGGTGAGATGTAGCACTGAAAACAGAGAGGCCATTGTGAGAATAGCAGAGGAGCATATTCACTAAAGGAGAGCTTGGATGCCACTACCAGAACACAGGCCCATTTTTGTAGTAGAGGCTATTGAGAGGCAAACAAAGAGTAACAAAATAAATCAAAATAGAACTGTCAAATAGAACACCTTGCGGCTGGCTTGTTTGACATATGTGTATACTTAAGCATTACTTCCAACTCAATCATGATGCCTTTAAAAGGGCACTAACCACCAGCATTCAGGTCCCTGATCTCAGATGGTTGAACATTTGGCTTTTGGTGCTGTGGGATTCCTGAGACCCTGCCACCGTAACAATATTTTCCATCTGTATGACCTAGTCAAACTGGATCTAGACTATGAGGTAGCAAGCTCACATACTGTCCAAGGCCTGCATAAACTCCTGGCTATGTTGCACTTTCTGGCTACTGGCAGCTTTCAGTTGGTCACTGGCAGAGTTGTTCGGGTCTCACAGTCCACAGTCCAACCAGGTGCTGGAGGCTTTACAGCCCCCCATAGACACCTCTATGTGCTTCCCTAGCCAGGATCACAGTGGGATGCAGTCAGGGTAGCTTTCTTTCGCATTGCAGGCATGGGTGTGATTGCACACACATTGGGCTGAGACCACCTAGGGGGAGGCAATACATCTATCTCAACAGACATCATGCGCACTCTACTAATGTACAGGTTCGACAAGTTAACAACAATTACACCTGTGTATTTTTTGTGCATTCACCAAGCATACATTGAAGCGAAGCATAGTTTGTTGTGTGCTGAGGTTTGCCTCAAGCATATGGAGGTCATTTTTATGTCATTTTTTATTATCCTCCATGAGCCTAACAAAACTATCATGGAATCTATTGTAATCGTCCAGCATCAGTTCCACAGTATTAACCAGTTGTGTCAGCTGTGTATTTTGCCTACTAGCATTTTTCTTAAGTTTGCGTGTGTTACTGGCCTGGCTTCCCATGTATGCCACCTGTTTTTTGAGCCATTCAAGATTAGTTGCTTGCTGATTGGTCCAGGTGGACCAAAACACTTGCTCTTGAGTTGCAGGTTATTCTGGACTCATGTGGGGTACTAGACTCCTCAAATTGGTGGTGTTGGTGGTGTTGGCAATGGTGGTGAAATTGCTGTCGGATTGAGGGTAAATGTTTCTTGCATTTCAGGATCCCCCTCTTCTGTAGGCTGTGGTTCCTCTTTTATGTCCTCCTTTGGAAGTAAAGTAGAGTTGTGTGTAAGTTTTAATTTGTAATGTTAGCTGCTTTGTTCTGTGAAAGTGTGTTTGTTTGAAGGGGAACAATTACTAAACCTACTTAAATTAGAAAGCGGTGGTGTTGCACATAGCAAACAAACAAATTCTGTCTATCGTCTCACTTTTGCATAACAGACAATGATAGAATCTATTTGGTTGCTATGGGCAACACCTCCACTTATCTTTTTTCAAAACCTTTAGTAAATGTATTCCTAAGTATGGTCATTTTAATGTGTTAAATAATCAAGGACTATGTGGGAAGGTGTGGGTTTTTTAGAAGTGGAGATGTTGTCCATAAAAATAAATCATATTCAAATTTAAATTTATCTTACACCTTCTATAAGATAATAGCTAACATCTGATTGCTTGCTATAGCCAACATATGCACTTTTAAAATACCACATTTTAGTAAATACACCCCCTACACTGCTTGCATTATCTGGAAGTGTGAGTGTGACTATTTTTTTTTAATCCCCTTTAATAGGAATGATACTCACAAGCAAGATGAGGAGAACGAGGAAACAAGCGTTCTGGGGTGTCGAGTATTCTGCTTGGAGGCCTCAGCGACATGTGGTGACGAGATGGGCTGATGTCGACTGAAGGCCCTAAAGACAAGTTAACAATTACACCTTTGTATTTTTTGTGCATTCACCAAGCACACTTTGTCAATTCAATTACCAGCAACTACTTCTTCCTCAACAAGAGGCTGTGCAGAGACAGAGGTGGTGGTGGACCTCTTTTGGACTGTAAATTAAAAAGAACAATGACATTTAGCTTAAAACAGTTTGTTTGTTTGTTTGTTTGTTTGTTTGATTTTCCATTCTTTGTTGTATACCATATATGATATTTTACTTTGAATACACTTGCAATTTGACCAAAAGCAGATATAATACATGATGTCAGCATAAACATGAAAATCACATATAATTTTAAATAAAAACTAATAACATAAGAACCGTAGTTTAACTATCAATGTGCACTATTGTTTGTTAAAATTGCCTATAACAAACATACCAAACAAGACAACTGTATTTTGCCAACTGCAGACCCAAGTTTTAGTTAACATTCACATACAGTACAATGCATGTTTGCAAAATTCTAATCACACACAAATGTTGTAAAAGTACAAGTCCCAGCTAATCCATCCCAGATAATTTTTGTAAGGGACTTATTAAATTGTGCTTTGGCATGCTGAAATACGTATTGACACAATACATAACATTTCAAAAGAGGTGTTGACTACTCAAATTACAGTTTATAGCCTATGAGAAAATAGGTGAACATAGTAAATATTTGAACAAACCATACTTTTTAATGCAAAAATGGTTCCAAAAACAATTGCGGACATACATGTATATCTGGAGAGCCAAAACAAGATCAATACTGCAGTATAACCAGATCCACATGATGCATAACTGCACCCTACCAAAGGAGGCAAAAACACAGCCTACAATACCAACATTACCACATAGGTTGCACAAATAACATAGACCACAGCACAAAAAATGCCAAAACACTACAACACTCACAACACAAAGGGAAAATCCTACACACAATGGCATGCACATTACCACAGTTATATTTAACCACAGATTTCGAAAAACACTGAGTTTTTATAAAAAAATATTACATTAGACAATACTAACAAAACACTTATACAGTAAGTCCCCATAAAAACCGCATATTTTGAATGCACAAACCAAAAAACCTATACCCAAAAATATAAAACCAAACCAAAAATGAAGGACAAATAAACATGAACACAACACACATGCTGTATAAGTAAACATCACTAACTTAACATGACATTAACATCCACTACACACAATGTAGCAGTTTAAAATACTTAAAAAAAAAAACATTTTGTAAAACTACATACAGGAAAGTGTGTGCATACTTACCAGCCTTCCTTAGCGCATCCGAGTCCCTCACATTAATGCCTCCGGCAACCTCTGGAGGGGTCAGGACCTGAAGATGCTCCTCAAACTCAAGGTAGGTGGCTACGTAGGGAAATCAACTCCGGTCTGCTGTGCCGCCTTGGCCCCTTGCCCATTTTTGCCTTGACACAATGCCTAATGTCATAGAACTGCTTCCTGCAGGTGTCATCCATCCTGCATAGCACCCCTTCAGAACAGACAACTGTGAGCACCTTCTGCCAGAATGCATTTTTCTTGCTTCATAACCTCACATACCAGGGCCATATTTTCTGCAAATGTGAACTTCTTGTTGTGACCCATCTTGGTCCTTGTGCGCACAGGCACATCATTACTCTACTCATCAGAAGAGTGTGGTGCCTCAACTGCCACCTCCTCCACCAACTAACCTCAGATACCGATATAACACAAAAAACACTAAACAAATAAAAAAATAGGATTTTGGTTACCTACCGGAAAATCCTTTTCTCTTAGTCCGTAGAGGATCCTGGGGTCCACATTAGTACCATGGGGTATAGACGGGTCCACCAGAAGCCATTGGCACTTTAAGAGTTTGAGAGTGTGGGCTGGCTCCTCCCTCTATGCCCCTCCTACCAGACTCAGTCTAGAAACTGTGCCCGAGGAGACTGGCATCTTCGAGAGAAGGATTTAACACAGATAGTGGCGAGATTCATACCAGCTCACACATACAAGGCACATCAAGCTAACTAGCTTGAAAAACTCAGCAACTGCTGAAACATTACTTACCAAGTAACATTGCAGTACAAAACTAAACAAAGTTGTACTGAACCAGATAACGGTTGCAGGAAAACGAAGCGCAGGGCGGGCGCCCAGCATCCTCTACAGACTACGAGAAAAGGATTTACCGGTAGGTAACCAAAATCCTATATTCTCTTACGTTCTAGAGGATGCTGGGGTCCACATTAGTACCATGGGGATGGACCAAAGCTCCCAGAACGGGAGGGAGAGCGCGGAGGATCCTGCAGAACTGATTGACTGAACTTAAGATCATCAGAGGCCAAAGTATCGAACTTAGCAAACGTGTTCGTCCCAGACCAAGTTGCCGCTCGGCAAAGTTGTAACGCCAAGACACCATCGGAAGCCGCCCAGGAAGACCCCACCATACGTGTAGAGTGGGCCTTAACAGATTTTGGACACGGCAATCCTGCCATAGAATAAGCATGCTGGATAGTGAACCTAATCCAGTGAGATATAGGGGGTAATTCTGAGTTGATCGCAGCAGGAATTTTGTTAGCAGTTGGGCAAAACCATGTGCACATGTTAAATCTGCCTCCCTGCTGTGCACATGGTTTTGCCCAACTACTAACTTATTTGCTGCTGCGATCAACTCGGTATTACCCCCATAGTCTGCTTTGAAGCAGGACACCCAATTTTCTTGGGATCATACAGGACAAACAAAGAGTCCGATTTCCTGTGACGAGCAGTTCTCTTCACATAGATTCTCAAAGCCCTCACAACATCCAAGGACTTTGACGAAATTGAGGAGTCAGTAGCCACTGGCACCACAATAGGTTGGTTGATATGAAATGCCGACACAACCTTTGGAAGAAACTGCTAAAGTGTCCGGAGCTCAGCTCTATCTTCGTGGAATATCAAGTAAGGGCTTTTACAGGACAAAGCCCCCAATTCTGAAACACGTCTAGCAGAAGCTAAGGCCAACAACGTGACAGCCTTCCATGTAAGAAATTTGACCTCAACCTCCTGTAGAGGCTCAAACCAGTCCGACTGGAGAAACTGCAGCACCACGTTAAGGTCCCAAGGCGCCGTAGGCGGTACAAAGGGAGGTTGGATGTCCAGAACTCCCTTCAAAAAGGTCTGAACCTCAGGGAGGGCAGCCAATTGTTTCTGGAAGAAAATGGATAGGGCCAAAATCTGGACCTTCACAGATCCCAACCTTAGGCCCATATCCACACCTGCTTGCAGGAAGATGAGAAAACGTCCCAGTTTAAACTCCACTGCAGGAAACTTCTTGGACGCACACCAAGAGACATATTTCTTCCAAATACGATGGTAATGTTTAGACATTACCCCTTTGCTAGCCTGTATCAGGGTAGGAATTACCTTCTTCAGAATGCCCTTCCGAGCTAGTATCAGGCATTCAACCTCCATGCCGTTAAACGTAGCCGCAGCAGGTCCTCCCGAAGAGGAAGAGGCCTCGGCTCTTCCTGTTAGAGATTCAGAAGGTCCGCGTACCAAGCCCGCCTTGGCCAGTCTGGAGCAATGAGGATCGCTTGAACTCTTGTTCTCCTTACGAGCTTTAGAACTCTTGGAATGAGTGGGAGTGGTGGAAACACGTACACAGACTGGAAAACCCACGGAGACACCAGGGCGTCCACTGCTACTGCTTGTGGGTCCTTTGACCTGGAACAATAGCATCAAAGCTTCTTGTTGAGATGAGAGGCAATCATGTCTATTTGGGGTAACCCCCAAAGGTCTGTTATTTCCTTGAACACCTCCGGATGGAGACCCCTCTCCCCCGGATGGAGATCGTGTCTGCTGAGGAAGTCTGCTTCCCAGTTGTCCACTCCCGGAATGAAGATTGCAGAGAACACCAACGCATGTTTTTCTGCCCAGAGGATGATTCTGGTCACCTCTGACATCGCAGCTCTGCTTTTCGTTCCACCCTTTTCGGTTTATGTAAGCCACCGTCGTTACATTGTCCGACTGTACTTGAATGGCCCGATTTCATAGAAGATGGACCACCTGAAGAAGACCGTTGTAGACGGCTCTTAGTTCCAGGATGTTGATGGGCAGGCTGGCTTCCAGACTTGACCACCTTCCTTGGAAGGTTTCCCCTTGAATGACTGCGCCCCAGCCCCAGAGGCTCGCATCCGTGGTTAGAAGGACCCAGTTCCGAATCCCGAACCTGCGGCCCTCCAGAAGGTGAGGCAATTGGAGCCACCAGAGGAGTGAAATCCTGGCCTTTGGCGACAGACGAATTCTCTGGTGCATGTGTAGATGAGATCCTGACCACTTGTCCAGGAAATCCAGTTGGAAGGCCTGAGCATGGAACCCCCCGTACTAGAGAGCCTCGTAAGAGGCCACCATCTTCCCCAAAAGGCAAATGCATTGATGAACAGACACCCGGGCTGGCTTCAGGACATCCCGGACCTTTGTTTGTATCACCTACGCCTTTTACTGCAGAAAAAACACCCTCTGCACCTCCGTGTCAAGGATCATCCCCAGAAAAGACAACCTCCGGGTTGGTTCCAAATGAGATTTTGGAAGGTTCAGAATCCAACCGTGGACTCTGAGTAGGCGGATTGTGAGTACAATGGACTGCAACACACTCCTCCTTGGACGATGCCTTTATCAGTAGATCGTCCAGATATGGAATGATGTTTACCCCCTGTTTTTGGAGTAGAACCATCATCTCCACCATTACCTTTGTGAACACCCTTGGTGCTGTAGAGAGGCCGAATGGCAGGGCCTGGAACTGGAAATGACAGTCCAGTAATACAAAACGGAGATAAGCCTGATGCGGTAGCCAAATCAGAATGTGGAGGTACGCATCCTTGATATGCAGGGATACTAGGAATTCCTTCTCTTCCAGACCTGATATCACCGCCCTGAGAGACTCCATTTTGAACTTGAACTCCTTCAGAAAAGGGTTCAGTGAATTTAGGTTCAGAATGGGCATGACTGAACCATCCGGTTTTGGTACCACGAAAAAGGTTCGAATAGTAACCCGTGGCTTGTAAATGAGGAGGTACTGGCACAATTACCTGTGCCTCCACCAACTTCTGGACCACTGCTTGTAGGACAGTCCTGTCCACCAGCAGAACTGGCAAGCCTGATTTGAAAAATTGGTGAGGAGGGAGATTTTGAAATTCCCACCTGTATCCCTGGGACACAATATCTGTCACCCAGGGATCCAGGCCGGCCGATACCCAGACGTGACTGAACTTTCCGAGCCTCGCTCCCACTGTCCCCACCCCCAGGCCACGCGGTCCACCGTCATGCAGAGGACTTCGGCGTACTGGAAGCAGGCTTCGTTTCCTGTGAGCCTGCCGCAGCAGGTTTCTTGGATTTAGCTCGACCTCCCCTAAAGAAGGTATTGGACGGTTTGGCCTTTCTAGGGTTGTTAGACTGAAAGGACTGTGATGCTGATGAAGAGAAGAATTTCTTCCGAGCAGGTGCAGCTGAGGGAAGGAACGGAGACTTACCCGCTGTAGCCGTGGATATCCATGCATCCAAAGCTTCCCCAAAGAGAGCCTGACCTGTGTAGGGTAGGGACTCCACACTTTTCCTGGATTTCCGCATCGGCCAACCACTGGCGCAGCCACAGTCCCCGACGAGCTGAAACAGACATGGAAGAGATTCCCGCACCCATGGAACTCAGGTCTTTCATGAATTCTACCATAAAACCTGCAGAATCGTGAATGTTACGCAAAAACAATTCAACATCACCCTTATCCATTGTATCCAAATCCTCAAGTAAGGTGCCTGACCATTTTACTATAGCTTTTGCAATCCATGCACTAGCAATAGTGGGACATAATATGACCCCCGAAGCGGTGTACATTGATTTAAGTGGATTATCAATCTTTAGATCAGCCGGCTCCTTTAAGGTGGTAGATCCCGGAACAGGTAAAACCACCTTTTTGGAGAGTCTGGACACAGATGCGTCAACAGTTGGCGGGCTTTCCCATTTTTTCCTATCCTCCTCAGGGAAAGGAAATGCCACCTGGACCCTTTTAGGGACCTGGATTTTTTTCTCAGGGTTTTCCAATGCTTTCTAAAATATAGCATTTAATTTGATGCAGGAAAGATTAGCGAGGCTTTCTTATTTTAAGTGAAAAAAGCCTCCTCAACTTGCTCAGGTGTTGTATCATTAAAATTCAATACATCCCTGATAGCCTCAATCATCAATTGCACCCCCTTTGCAAGAGAGGCAGACCCCCACAACACATCCCCAGTACCGTCTGTGGTATCAGAATCGGTATCCGTGTCAGAATCGGGCCATACTGCCATAGAGTTCTGTAATACCTGGGTTGCGGATTCATTACTTGCAACCCTATCTGAAATCTGAGAAATCCAAGATTTGATAGAGGAAAACCACTCAGGTTCCCTTGCTGGAATCTGTGCTATCCTGATTACATGGAATAGGATCATCCTGGGAGGACATATCCTCCGCTGCATATGACACAGTGTCCCTGGACATAGCTAGAGGAGACCACAAAACACCCCACACACACAGGGGAGGGCAGACGGAGTTTCACCCCCAAGAATGGCAAGAGAGACACAGAGATTGGAGCCAACCCACACACACTGCTTTTAACCAAAGGGAGACCCCTTGTCAGTGCTGACTGTGCACCTTAATAGGATACACAGTCGTATTGCTGCCTTTCCCCCTTCTACAACCCCCTGGTACCATGAGAGATAGCTGGAGTTGCTGTGGAGGGACCTTCTTTCTCCTGATCAGCGCTGTGCAGGCAGGAAAATGGCGCTGAACACTGCTGGGTCCGCTCTGAGGAGACGCTCCGCCCCCAAAACGGCACTGTCTTTCCGCTCTTCATCTGATTATACTGGCCGGAGGATTGATGGTGGCTAAGATCCTGGGACCCCGACAGGCTATGTGACCAGTGTAGGGTGTATGTATTGGCCCAGGGCGCCCCTCAACGCGTCGCACTATGTACCGCTGAGCTATCCCGGAGTGCAGTTAATACTGTGCTCCTACCCTGCTGCCACCATCTTCACACCGGCCCCCCGCTTGCAAGGGGGGTCGGTGTCTCACTCGCCACAATCTTCAGCTCTGTAAGGGGGTGGCGGCATGCTGCTGGGGTGAGCGATCTATCCCCTCAGAAGCTCAGTGTCCTGTCAGCGGAGTAAGTGGCTCAGACCCCACAGGGCAGACACTACTCCCCACCTTAGTCCCACGCTGCAGGGAGGCTGTTGCCAGCAGCCTCCCTGTAAAATAAAAAACTCTAAAATAACTTTTTACTAGAAAAGCTCTGGAGAGCTCCCCTAGCTGTGACTGGCTCCTCTGGGCACATTTTCTAAACTGAGTCTGGTAGGATGGGCATAGAGGGAGGAGCCAGCACACACTCTCAAATTCTTAAAGTGCCAATGGCTCCTGGTGGACCCGTCTATACCCCATGGTACTAATGTGGACCCCAGCATCCTCTTGGACGTAAGAGAAAAAAGGCAAACACACTCCAACTACACAAACAGCACACATCACACAGACACAGACACATGATGACCAGAGTCTTAAAAAAATAGATAATTACAGAAAAAGACAAACTAATAATAAACAATGCAATATTAAAGACAAGACAAATTTCAGACAAAATACAGCACTCAGAACTCGCAAAAAACACCAATCTACTCTCCAACTCCACAAATACACAACCTCCCCACACTCCTCTAACTAAACCCACGAGGTTCGCACGGTTTGGGGCATACTGTATTTTTATATGCCTGTGACATGACCCTCCCACATTTGAAACTTTCTACCAATCACGCACTGTCTGAAGATACTTCTGTGAATGTCCATATTTCTCCGAATGTGGCTGTACTTGGAAAATACAAACCGTTCTCTGATCCACCCATGTCCAGCAGAGTTTGTCAAATGCGACAGGAAAACATGGTTTCAGGAATGTGACTGCACACACCATCGGATTACATGAACTGGACAAACACAGGAGCTAAGTAAATTTCCAAATGCGACTTCAAAAAATGACACATGAATACAGCCGTCACCAACCCAGATTGATCTCAGTCAAGCTCGGCTAAAACACAGATCTTAGTAAATTTATCCCTAAGAGCTAAGTCTGGTCTGTATTTCTGGTTTGCCTGTATTCCTTGGGGAAGCTACTCCAGAAATAGTTCTCAAGTTTTAGTGAGAAAGTTCAGATTATTCTATGTAAACATCTCTCTTACTGTATGTGTTAAAGGATACTTGAGGAGATTGTTAAAGCAGTTTGTGCCATCCTTTAATTTATAACATTAAAAGTGCAAATTATGTATTGCTAAACACAATCTATTTTTTATAAACAAAAAATAAAAATTCGTTTCTAACATGTTGCTATTTCGCTAATTAATTAGTTTCTTATTCAATAACACATTTACAATACAGTACATGCACAATGTCTAGATTGGAAATTTATAACAAGGTCACTTTCAATACAGTTTGCAACTACACATTAAGCTATATCGTTACACACCGTCAAAAATCCTCTGAACAGTGGGCATGATTCTGGGCAAAACCAAGGCCCTCATTCCGAGTTGTTCGCTCGCAAGCTGCTTTTAGCAGCATTGCACATGCTAAGCCGCCGCCTACTGGGAGTGAATCTTAGCTTCTCAAAATTGCGAACGAAAGATTTGCAATATTGCGAAAAGACTTCTCTGTGCAGTTTCTGAGTCGCTCGAGACTTACTCTGCCAGTGCGATCAGTTCAGTGCTCGTCGTTCCTGGTTTGACGTCACAAACACACCCAGCGTTCGCCCAGACACTCCTCCGTTTCTCCAGCCACTCCCGCGTTTTTCCCAGAAACGGTAGCGTTTTTTCAAACACTCCCATAAAACGGCCAGTTTCCGCCCAGAAATACCCACTTCCTGTCAATCACATTACAATCACCAGAACGAAGAAAAAACCTCATAATGCCGTGAGTAAAATACCTAACTGCATAGCAAATTTACTTG
Source organism: Pseudophryne corroboree (assembly GCF_028390025.1). NCBI lineage: Eukaryota > Metazoa > Chordata > Amphibia > Anura > Myobatrachidae > Pseudophryne > Pseudophryne corroboree. Next base: position 667,609,970 of record NC_086449.1, on the reverse strand, counting down.
GCGCAGTCGCAGTGCGAACATTGTGCATGCGCAATTAGCGGAAAATCGCTGCGATGCGAAGAAAATTACCGAGCGAACAACTCGGAATGACCACCCATGTTGTACTGCAGGGTTGGAAGATGTGTAGAGAGATTTAGATTTGGGTGGGTTATATTTTTTTCTGTTCAGGGAAAATACTGGCTACTTTTGCATGTGGTCCACAAATACTGGACAGCTTTACATTTAAACTGCAATTTATATTTCATACACACCTCACCCAAATCTAAATCTCTCTGCACTTTACATCTGCCCCACCTGCAGTGCAATATGGTGTTGCCTATTTGCTTGCTTTTTTGCTTTACTTACAAACATGAACGAGGCCTAATATTCCCATACCACTAATGTTTAACAGCAGTATAGTATATACTCTCCCCCATTCTCTATCTCTTTGAGGAAAATGTAATAGGGTCTGAGTTGCCAGATGACCAGGATTTTGTCAGAGAACGGCTGTATTTTTAGAGCTGCAATCATTTACAAGTCAAAACCAACCTGGTTTTGCCAAATGATTGATGCTTTAAAAATACGTCCATTCTCTGACAAAATCCTGCACCTTCGGCAACTCGAACCCTATTACATTTTCCCCTCTGTCTCTCTATCTCGCCCTCCTGCTTACAAATAGTAAACAGAAAAAATGAATATAAATTAAGTTGTGTGCTTTTTGGCTTTGCTTGCAACTCTGAATCAGGCCAAAGTTCCATGTGACTATTTACGGTCTATGATAGTATTGTAGATATAGTATACAGTAGTGTGTCTAGAACAGCAAAAAAAAAAAAAAAAAGTGCATTTAATCATTTAACTGACTTTTTTTTACCATTCGGGTAATTACTTTGGCGCTGTACTAGGGGACTAATCTCCACAAGCTGCTGCTATATAAGAATAGTCAGTTCAAAGTCATATAAATTAATTATTATTTAACAGTGATAATTATTATGGAATTAATGATACGTCAATATTTTAACACACCTTTGAAACACTTGTTGTATAATATCGTTTTTAATAAATACTTATTAATTCCATAACAATTAAAACTGTTAATTAATAAGCGTTGCTACTTATTTTATTTACTATTTTTTTACCATTGTTTTGTTAATTTTTACTTTAATTAAGTCCAAATTAAATCTAAATACTGTATATTATTAAAAATGAATATGCCTAGGGGGTGTCTAGCACCTTCCCGTATCCACAAGCCCTGCCACCAGCTCAGTGGCTCTAGAATCACAGTAGCATTACCCCATGTTACCCTAATGTCAATACATCCCAGGTGGCATTAACCCCCACATCCCTAGTTGCAATTCGGTAGGTCCCCATTGTGGCACTACTCACAATCCACCACCTAGTGCCCTGTTTCATTACAGTATGTAAAAAAGTTACACCACCCCTATCTCTCAGGACCAAAAGACTTAATAGAACATTATCCATTCCCATCCCCCACCCCAAAGCAAATAGATACCACCAGGGAACACTATTTACTATTGCACTATAGGGGGGTACATACGGAGAGATTCGTACTTAAATTCTAAGCAATCTGACTAGATTGCTTAGAACTTAAGCAGGGATCTCTCCGTGTAGGCCCCCCAGCGATAGCGATGCTCTGATATGGAGCTCTCATATGGGGCTTTGCAGATGGTTATCTTGGGAGTTGGGAGATGGTCAGATTTTGAATAACTCAATGGCAAGGTTTGATTTTCGGTTGGCATCTCTGATAGCATCTCCTACAGGTTTGTAATGAGGTGAGCAGTATGGGGATCTCATAATTAAAAAGTTTATCTGTCAAGTGGTGGTACACTAAAAGCCCAGCACACCTTGTCATCTAGATGTTTTGTGACTTGTATTACCACCACAGATGGAAATTCAATGGCAAGTCATGTTATGTAAGTCAGTATATTTACAGCAGTCATTGCCATATTTGAAATATTTTATAGCAGTCACTGGGATGCTCAGTATATTTTATGGAAGTCACTTGGATGCACAAAATATTTTTTGTTAGTAAATGGGATGCTCTATGGCATGCGATGTTCAATGTAATCTATAGAAACCACTGGAATGCTCAGTAGCAGCCCCTGAGATGCTCAATTTAAGGTAAAGTCGTCAGTGGTGTGTGCAACCTATTTTGTGGTGGCCACTGACATTCTCAAATGTGCTTTAGGGTGATCACTGGGATGCTCAATGTTCTGGATATCGGTCACTTTAGGTTTCCAATCCACCCCTGGGTGGTACTGATATTTACAGGTGGAACTTGCAATCGTGTGGTCATTAAGCATACTTTATATACATTAACAAAGTTTAGCTAAACAGTATATTTTATACAGGTTGAATATCCCTTATCCAAAATGCTTGGGACCAGAAGAATTTTGGATATTGGATTTTTCCGTATTTTGCACACCATAATGAGATATCATGGCTATGGGACCTTAGTCTAAATACAGAATGCATTTATGTTTCATATACACCTTATACACACAGCCAGAAGGTCATTTAATACAATAATTGTAATAACTTTGTGTATTAAACAAAGTTTGTGTACACTAAGTCATCAGAAAACAAATGGTTTCACTATCTCAGTCTCACTCAAAAAATTCCGTATTTCGGAATATTTGGATATGGGATACTCAACCTGTATATAGATATAATTTATAATATTAATTACACTTAATTCCCCTTATTGTCCTGTTCAATTCCACCAACATATCTCGCTGTTGTTGGGGAAGATCATTCCACCTGTCCTCACATCAAACTCCAAGCACAGGTGCTGCTTGGCTGACCCATAAACCCACATTTTGATGGGATATAAGACAGGCTGCCCGTTATTTTGGATGTACCAGTCTATTTGCAGACAAGCAAAAGGAGCTCCTCACATACAAATCTATTTGCACTCATTTTAGTAATACAGTGGTGTACAGTGTTTTTTTAAACAGACACTTCTCATTTGTTGCCACTTGTACACTGCATGTTCTTATTTGTTGAACACCCTACATTTCTCATCGGCCTCATTGTCACAAAATTAGTTCTTATTTGTTGTGTATATTATTTTTTCTCATTGGTTGCACACAATGCATTTGCCATTGGTTGCATTGTCACAAATGTACTGTAGTTCTCATTTGTTGGTACAGTACATTAATTTTCCCACTTGTTGAGCACACTTTCTCATTGGCTGAAAAAAAAATTGGTGTGGTCCCCAACACAAATCAGTAGCCTGTCCTAGTGTACTGAACATGCTCCAAACTGGGACTTGTGTGCGGGGAAAAGTGTGAAAAAAATGCAAACACACCAGCAGCTAAAAATCATTTATTAAATAAAGACTACTAATTCCAGTTGGCCTCCTGGCACAAAATGTAAATACCAAAGATAGTAGACAACCGCTGCATACACTACTTTGTGGGGGACTAAATTCCACGTAAATCTGTTCACGAAGGATGCGAGATGGGGTGCAATTCACTCATGATTTCAGTCATCACACGGCCGCAGCTGAATCTAACAAAAGTGTCACCTCACTACTGAATATCTGTAGTATTCAACCGACAAAACACAACCTGTTTGCTACACATTAATAGGTGGCTTCCTGAATGAGGCACTCTAACTCCTTGGTGCCCCCTCAAATCCTGCACCTGGGCGCATGCCCCCTTAGCCCACCAAGTTATGGCCCACTGTAAGTTATGTTGTCCTGAGAGCAGAGTTAAGTAAGGATTCATCTGTACCTTTATTTGCATTGGCAGCAAAAACTAATCAGTATACAATAATTATAGAATTTTGTAGAAAAATGGCATGCAGCACACTCCTTATAATGCATATGTGCAAATGGAAGTGAGTCACATACAGTATACTGTATTTGTGTTACACACACACACACACACACACACACACACACACACACACACACACACACGTGAGGAGATAAGGAAGCAGATAACAGGGACTTTTAAGTGTGCCACTATATAGCAACATTTCCCAAAACCTGACTGCCAGGGACTTCAAGCAGGGCCATAACTGGGGGCTAAGGGGGCATGTGCCCCGGGTGCAGGATTTGAGGGGGCACCAAGGAGTTACAGAGGAGCAGGGTTTTGTTTGTTTTTTGTATAGGCAGTGCTGTGCTGCTCCAGTAAGACAGTTACCGGGGCAATGTCTCTGACCCACCTGTCTGCTCGCAGCTAGCTCCGTTGCTGTGCCTGGAATCTCTCCTATATATCTCTGTTGCTGTGCCTGGGATCTCTCAGTACCTGGGATCTCTCCTATGCTGGCTACTGTCTCTTCTTTGCCATGCAGTGCTGCGACTAGCGTGCGGTGCACCGTACAAGCTATAGAAGCACACTGTGCTCCCAGTTAGCAGTATCAACCTCCTCTTTGCCTCCCAGATGGGGGATTTAGTGTAGCTTATAGGGGGTATAGTGTAGTGATTTAGTGTACCATATAGGGTATGTAGTGTAGTAATGTATTGCAGTATATAGGGGCATGTAGTGCACTGATGTGGTGTAGCATAAACTGGGATGTAGTATAGTGATGTAGTGTAGCATATAGGGTCTGTAGTGCAGTGATGTAGTTCAGCGTATAGGGGATGCGGTATAGTGATGTAGTGCAGTGGGTAGGGGAATGTAGTGCAGTGATAAAGTGTTATCATATAGTGCAATGTATGAGGACACACAGAGGAGCATGTAATTGAACATGCTGGCGGGGCATGTGACGCATAGGGCATTTGAGACACATAGGAGAATACTGACCAATAGTATCCTCTTTTTGAAAAATAATCTGATTATTTTAGTCTGACAGGGTTGGTTGGTTGGTTTGGGTTTTTTTTTTTTTGGGGGGGGGGGGGTTTGGACGCCAAATTACTGCCTTGCCCCGGATGACGAAAATCCTGGTTTCAGCCCTGCTTCAAGCGTTTACAGCAGATAGTGGTAAACAAATGTAAGGTCCTCAGGAAGCAATACAGCAAACTGCAACGACCATAACAGGAAGAAGAGTCATGTTGGTCGTATGGAGTTGCCATATTTTGAGTTTTGCTATACCCTATTTGTCAACTCAGCCCTATATAACCCTGTTTCCATATCATCTTCAAGCTGTGTTACTAGTATAATTCTACACCTGAAAGCAGCCAATGTGTGTCATCCTCATCACAGATAATGAAGAAAGCTGCACTAATTGTACAGATGTAGCCACGCTCATTGTTGCTGTAATTTTGCCATGTACACATCCTAGTTGCAGCATAACGTCAGCGCAGGTTGCCATAGTATGGCGTGGTAAGGCGTACTAAGGTTCAAGGAGATCATCCCCATGCAATACACAGATTCACCACTGGGTGGTGATTGCTCCACTAATCAAAACTGCAGTGAGGAAAACAATAGCTGAGGATGGATACCATACTGTAGTACATGGTACAGTACAATAAGCGGTGTTATCACTTAGTATAAAGCTTTACAATGTACAATACTTTATTTACTGTACACATGATGTGTGAATAAACTCCAGAAATCAAAAAAATAAAAAATGTTGAAAAAGTTATTTTGTGCTATACAATCTGTGTGCGCTGGACCTAACCCACTGCGACTTTGTTCATGTTAATCCAAGTGTTGTGCCTCCCCGCTGCTTGCGTTATTAAAAAAATATTTGGAAGCAAAAAATTTAAAACAAAACAAAAAATAAAATAAAATAAAAATAGTTATAGGGTAATAGATGCACAGAATCCGCCCAATGCCAAAAAACATTCAAATAAAATAAAAATTGGTGCTGTACTTGTCCTGTACTCACTGTGAGTGATCATGTGTGCCCTTGTCATATTCTGTATAACAATAAGTTGCATTTAAAGACGCAGAGTCAGCTCATTATAGGAGACCTTTTCCTGTCCTCGGTTATAGTGATCATTATATAGAAGCGTCACTGTCGCAGCAAACCACAAGTCATTGAGATGATACACAAAGACAAAAAAATTATATATTTTTTTTCAAAAAGACTTATTCCTGTGAATCGAACCCTTGTACATGGGCATGCTAAGTGTTGACAGTACCTCTAGACTAAAGTAGCCAACTGTTATCCGACGTACATTAATTTTTAATTTCATTTTCTTAGTGGGGTAATAGTAGCACACAATTCGCTTAATGAAAAAAAAAATACTATGCCTGCAAGTGTGGCGGTGCGCTTGGATATGGTGTACTGTTAAGAAACTGGATGCCGGTACGCCGTACCCCCCCCAACACTATAGCCGCTGTTAGCGGCTATTAATGTCAAACTCCGGTCGCCGAACACTTCCTCTATATTCCAGGCTGGATGGCATTGGGGCGTCTCTCTGCCCCTCGGTTTCCTGGCCATCTCCCCCTTCCCGGCAGGCGAGCGCCGTGACGGCAGGCAAAGAATCAGTGGACTGATTAATTAAAATGGTCTGGTCCCCTGTGTCCCTCTACGCTGCAGCACATACAGACTCTGCATCATGTAACTTTCTAGATCTATTGCTTATTTACAGTACCAAATATATTTGCAATTTAAAAATAATCACCAAGGTGTAATGCGTGTGTCACTCTCTCGGTGTATATGAGGCTGCGCTGCAGCACATACTGTACACAGGGCGGGGTAGGCTCTGCTTCTCTAACCCTGGAAGCTATTTCAATGAATAGGACACAGAGGCATTTATTACAGTCTGTTTCCAGGAATCGAACCCTTATACATGGGCATACTAAGCTTTGACAGTACCTCAAAACTGAAGTAGGCTGCATCAATGATTGCACAATCATTCATTTCACTATGCATTGTCATTTTCTTTATAGGGTAATAGATGCACGTGATCATGAGCATGGCAACATTTTCAGTGTTTTAAAACTGATGTTTCTCTTGATGTGTACAGCAGTTGTTTAACATAATTTACAATGGGGTAACAGACATATACGCTATCAGCTACACTGTAAAATTTAGAGTGTGTAATGAAACAACTGTTATCGTGGAAAGGCTTGTAAAACATACGTATGTATATTTCAGTAAAGTTTATCCAACATAATATACGCAGTGTAAATAAAAAAAACTATGTACTCTTGAAATGGAAGCATCATATGACTTTACAATTGAAACTTCATACTTGCGCAATGGCTGTTTTCAAAAGCGACACCTGGTGGACGAATACTTGTATTGCACTGACCGGAGAAACAATTCATTACATGGAAACTGAATATGCTGATCATGCCTCACCGCGACAAGTTGCAAGCAAACGTAATGCAATTCTCTTTTGCATTACACGCCACATGGAGGATAGATAAGCGTGGCTACATCTGTATGTAGTAAGTTTTTATTCCTAATGTGTTTTGAATTATTTTAATTTCTAGTTTACACTGTTCCACCAGGAAGAGGAAGGTGTAAAAGCTGAAGCTATGACTACCATGTTGGTTGCGCAGCTGAGGGAGATAGATGCGGCATTGCAGATGCAAGAAGACTGCAGAGATTCTTTAATAAACTCTTTTATGACCCAACTCTTCAGATATATGCAAGAAGATGCCCATTTGCAGAGATCCTTCTGTAAACTCTGTCATCACCCAACTCATGATGCATGAGCGCATCAGCAGAGATACAGGTTGAGTCTCCCTTATCCAAAATGCTCGGGACCAGAGGCATTTTGGATATGGGATTTTTCCGTATTTTGGAATAATTGCATACCATAATGAGATATCATGGTGATGGGACCTAAATCTAAGCACAGAATGCATTTATGTTTCATATACACCTTATACACAAAGCCTGAAGGTCATTTTAGCCAATATTTTTTATAACTTTGTGCATTAAAGAAAGTGTGTCTACATTCACACAATTCATTTATGTTTCATATACACCTTATACACACAGCCTGAAGGTCATTTAATACAATATTTTTAATAACTTTGTGTATTAAACAAAGTTTGTGTACATTGAGCCATCAAAAAACAAAGGTTTCACTATCTCACTCTTACTCAAAAAAGTCCGTATTTCGGAATATTCCGTATTTCTGAATATTTGGATATGGGATACTCAACATGTAATAGTAAAAGTCAGATGGTTTTCTTTGATTGTTTGGTTTCTAGGGTAAAGGACCTGTACCACAGCAACAACATTCCCCAAACTATTAAGTTACCCCAATTGCAACAGAGAGCAAAATTATTTTGACCCTAACCCATTAAGCACACCACATAATCCTGAAAGCATTGTTTACGGTCAAATGCATTCATTTTATATACAGTAGTCCACAGCAAATGTATTGCCTTTTATAGGTAGTTGCACTAGACATGAGAGGCAGTTTCACTAACTTGCCTTTTTTTGTAAAAAATTGTTGCTTTTTATTTAGGCATTTGCAATAGTCATGCTACCTTATTTGAACTAAGTTTGCTTTTTTTAGGCAGTTGCACTAGGCATGTATTTTGTAAAAATGGTAGCCTTTTTTTTAGGCATGTGCAGTTACTTTATTTGAAAAGGTTTGCCTGTTTTAAGCAGTTGCACTAGGCATGATAGTTAAATTGCAAAATGTAAGCTTCAATAGCTGCATAATGTCGTATTTATATAAATACACGTAAAAAAGGTATTTTTTAAACAGACTAACTTTTTTATTGTAAATGTAAAACAAATGACCATGATACAGTATGTAAACATAATTTTTTGGATAACTTTTGATTTGCAACAAAACTAGAACTATGCAGGAATCAAAAAATGAGTGCTTAGGCTGCATACACATCAGAATGATGTGCATAAGATGCGACATAGTCTGTGACGGGGCTCCGACATCATCAAGAGAATACACATTTGCCAATGTCGGCTGTGATGGGGGGAGGAGTGGGGCCATGCTGAATTCGTCAGCATGGCCCTCATAAGCAATATCGCATGTCAGACCAACGTGCGATACGGGTTACGACCCGCGGGACGAAATACATTGGAAAACCCCCACTAACCCGAACTTTTTACAATGGAACCCTCTACAATTGAAAATATAGCAATTAATACCTCCGGTCCAAAACAATCTCACAAGTGAGCTGTTTACATTACACTCACTAACCCATTTTTTTTTTTTTACAGGTATGAGCGTTCACAGCATTATTATAATAGCGCTTCTCTTTTAGATATTTATAGTATTTTGATTTTATTGAAGAGCAGTAGAAAGTTTATAATCAGCACATTGATATCAATGTTATTCCTCTTTAATAAGCAGCACCAAAGTTGTACATAGGCATTTTCAACCACCATTCTGGCTGAACTGTGGGTATGGGCGAACCAAACTTGTTCTGCAGAAAGCTGATGGTGCTGGGTGAAGCCTTTCATTAACAATCACCTCAATGGATATGTAGCTCACCAGTAATATATACAGGATCTCCATAGCACTGTCTTGGGTTTCTGTAAAGCAATACAACATTTTCAGTACATTGTAGAGTTGGTACAAGTATGTTCATGTGGTTGTCTGAAATATCCATTGTCATACAGTGCACAATATGTGTACTCAATTATATTATTAACAGTTCTTTCTATAGTACACACATATTCTTGTGGCACTTTACAGAGAATATTTTGGACATTTGCACCAGTAGATCTTACAACCTATATTCCCTATTACATGGGCATACACAATATACTTGGATAAGGAAACAATTCAGCTACAGGTATATTTTTCAATTGTGGTTGCAAACCTGAACATCAGGTGGCATGGTGGTAATGTAACCCAAGACCTTAGTGCTAAGTGGCAGTAATGCTAACCTTTATACCAACTATATTGACACACAATATCCAAGTGATTAGATCAAATTACTACTACTACTACTACTACTACTACTACTACTACTACTAAAACCAGTGGCGCTGAGAGGAGGAATTGGGTACAAATTATCAGGCCTGGCGGGGGCTCGGGTCCGCTACCCTCCACACACACACACACACACACACTGGCTGTACCATCTTCCCAGTGATCTCTTTTGGAAGATGGAGACACACATAGAAAGCAGAGACTTTGGGCACTGTGCCAGAGTCTTTGCTCTCTAGTGGCCAGCAGCATCTTCACAAATATCAGTGGGAAGACGGTGCTAGCTGGGGAGGAGGGACCTGCTTCCTGTTCAAGAAAGGCAGGAAGTGGGTGCCCTGCCCTGCTCTCCACAGTGTTAAAATTGCAGCCACACAATTATTTTATATAAATAATTGTTTATTAATGGGCTTTGTCACACACCCTTTTTTAGCCATGGCATGGTGTGACTCTTTACACCCCTGACTACAACTACTACTATTACTACCTAATAATAATATTATATAATAAGACAACCCCTTGACTCCTGTACTGAAATTGTATTTTTTTTACATCAATGTATTAGTTTTCTATGCATACAAATGCAACAGAAAATACCCATTATATTCTATTTGTCATTAATAGCATTTTACTTCTACAAAAGCACCATCAGAAATGTGATATCTTTTACCTCTTGGGAACAGGCAGGCATTTTATATCACCTCTACAATCTGATACAGGTCCTGTGCACTTACCGGCCAGCTAATATAGACATCTGTGAAACTGAAAAGAATATGTTTAAGTTTAGTTTTAAAATAAGCAGCATGTGCACTCACACTTTAAAAAAGAAAATGCTTACCAGAAATTGTGGTCCACAATCCAGCCAGTAGAATAATAAAATGTCAGTCATTGCTGTTATAGTGCAAAAGCAGGGGACAATCATATAAATAGGTGTCCAATCTATGGCTCAAGCTCACTGTAGATATACATGATGCTGGAAACCTTTTATTATGCCATCTAGATGCTGACTTTGAGGCTCTAAGATGAAGCAGTAGTAGAGGATTTCCAGCAATGCCTGTGCCACTTTGTACATTAGAGTGCAAACAGTGGATATCCCAAAACCAAACAGGCAGGCAATTGTGTAATATTCACCAGGTGTCGAATACCACCACAACACAATAACTAGTCTCTGACTTGGCTTAAAGGGTTTGTGGTAGTTTGTGGCCTAATTTCCAGAACAGAGTGAAACGCTGTATGTGACATCAGAAAGTGTGCCATCCCCTGCTCATCTTAAAAAGCTTTCACAGTAGATCAGAAAGCTTGTCCATGCCTTCATTCTCTGACCCACATTCTCTTTTTTGTCACAGTGCTAAATTTCACTATTGAGGCAATTAGGATAACATAAAGGCTCATTTCCTAAGAAAATAATTACGTTGTGTAATGAATTGCACTCGATGCATCCTGAAATAACACTGTGTAAGCAGCTGCATCAGGCTCTCATTTGCTATTTGAAACAGCAGTACTCAGCAATAAGAGTACTACATAGTAGTACAGTAACTTGTTAGCCATGATTAGAGCAATGCAGTGAGCAGTCACCATTCACTTCTCATGAGTCATTTTTGTGAGCCAGTAAAAAATGTCTACTCCTAATCAGGGCCGGTGCAAGGTTTCTCGGCACCCTAGGCAAAACTTCAGCCTACCCTCCCCCCCCCCTTCCCCCATACAATAATACAATACAAACATATATACCAAAACAAATAAAACAAGAGAAGCCAAAAAAACAAAATTTTATATATACCGTATTTGCCGGCGTATAAGACGACTGGGCGTATAAGACGACCCCCCAACATTTCCACTCAAAATATAGAGTTTGTTATGTACTCGCCATATAAGACTACCCCCTCTTCCGCACACTTTCCACACACCAAATAAAACGTAAAAGAACATCAGATTTGATTTGATTTCTCAGGAACACAGGCAGGCAGCCCACAACCCAGAGGAACTCTGGCAACACACTGTAGAAGACTAGAAGAAAAACAGCGGGCACCACCTCCTCGTGTATAACCTTTTAATAGATCCGTAAAACAGAGATAAAAATTATACTCACAAACATAGGAGTATGACAGGCACATCAAGAGTATAAACACTGGATCAACAAAACCACGGGATAGGTAACATGTTTCTGGGGACCTTGCTGAGCTCCCAAAGGAATATTCATAATAGTGTGAGGGTTGCTAAGACCCCTCCCAAACCTGTATTATACCAGCCAATAGTACCGTAAATGCCAGAGGCTAATTAACTAAAGCTGAATGGAACAATAAACCTATGGGAGCTGCCATGCTGTTTGTTTTCTAAGCTGTTAACCAAACTGAATGTCGGCTCCTGCTCAGTGACATGAGCCGGGTGCTGCACTGTAACAATACGTGCAGCACCTGGCTCCTGTCCCTGTGTAGGAGCCGGACTTCACACAGCTTCACCCGCCGGCAGCGCCGTACACTCACCGTACAGATAGAGGCACTTCACGGGGGAAGTGGGGTGGGCAGCCAAAATCATCTTCTTAACCCCCTGGATTGCTGAAAACGGCGGTCCGACCGCGAGGCCACACCCCCTTATGCTAGGCCACGCCCCTGTTTTGCGACTTCCGACAGCGCGACTTCCCGCCCGGCGTATAAGACGACCCCCGGCGTATAAGACGACCCCCCGCTTGGAGGCATGTTTTTCAGGGGGAAAAAGTCGTCTTATACGCCGGCAAATACGGTATATTATATATATATATATATATATATATATATTCCAACACTTGCCCCGTCACTCCTCCTAAAGTAGCTGGCTGTGGTGCCCTTCCTTGTGGGCCGGCAGGTCCACCAGTATACAAACAAAGAATCAGGCTTAGAAAAATGTACTATTAATACTTACACAGCGCCCCCCAGATTTGGTGTCATTTTGGCCCTGTGCCATCCATGATTATGTATTATATGAGAAACGTATGGTATTTAAGATTTTGCAGCACCCGACTTATTTATTATTCATCACTTTTTAATATCACTTTTTAACATCACTTTGTAATGTTATAAATATCTTTTTAATAACATCATCTCTTATTTTAGATGCTTATGTTTTGATAGTGTGTTTGTGTACGTTACACACAGGTTTTTATTAACACTCTAGTTTAGATTGAACGCAGTTTTATAATGTGTGATTTTCCATAGTGAATAATGTGTGTCTCGCTTGGTTACATGTGTTTTTTGTATTCACAGGGCTCCCAGCGCGTCTCCATGGTGACCGGCGAAGCCCGCATGCGTCACTTCCGGTCGGGCGGAGAAGCCGAAACCGGAAGTGCGGGCCGGGAGACGCCGAGACAAGCCGTGGTCCACGCAGCTGGGAGTCGTGAGGATGGGGGTAAGTGGGGTCACTGTATGCTATTTATACACTGTATTTGTCATTTTTGAATTGTCTGAGGAAGGGGACACGTCCCCGAAACGTTACTGGTTTGCACAATAAATCTCTTCACGGAGTTTTCACGTTTTATTACAAGCCTGTGAGTGCCACCTAATTTCTTTGTTTATATATATATATATATATATATATATATATATATAAAAGAAAAAAATTCTTGAAATTGCGCACAGACCACCAGCAGCATTTTGGAGAAGCCCCTGTTAGTGGGTCCCCAAAAGACAATTTATACAAACAAATCACCAAAAGCGCTCAGTGTATCGCCTTATATTATTTCAGGTCTTTTTAATTTCATGTGTGTTCCAATTAATGATTCTCCAAGACCTGACCTGAAATAATATAGGGCGATACACATACATACAGTGGTCGAAGTGGAAATTTTGAAGTGGGGGTATGCAAAAGTCAAGGACGTAATTATGCGCGCGCTCCAGAAAAGGGGTCGTGGTCACCCAAAAAAGGGTCGTGGTCACCCAAAAGGGGACGTGTCCAGTGTAGTAGAACCCCTTATACTATCTAGTACTGGTGCCCCTTTCACCTTATAGCACACGGTACGAGCCGAAATTCACATTATAGCACACTGAATGAGCCGAAATTCACATTGTAGCACACTGAATGAGCAGAAATTCACATTATAGCACACTGAATGAGCCAATATTCACCTTATAGCACACTGAGGGCTACATTTACTAAGCAGTGATAAGAGCGGAGAAGTGAGCCAGTGGAGAAGTTGCCCATGGCAACCAATCAGCACTGAAGTAACATCTATAATTTGCATACTATAAAATGATACAGAGCTGCTGATTGGTTGATGGGGAAATTTCTCCACTGGCTCACTTCTCCGCTCTTATCACTGCTTAGTAAATGTACCCCTGAATGAGCCAATATTCACCTTATAGCACACTGAATGAGCTGATATTCACATTGTAGTATACAGAATGAGCCGAAATTCACATTGTAGCACACTGAATGAGCAGAAATTCACATTGTAGCACACTGAATGATCCGAAACTCACATTGTAGCACACTGAATGAGCCGGAATTCACATTGTAGCACACTGAATGAGCCGAAATTCACATTGTAGTACACAGAATGAGCCGAAATTCACATTGTAGCACACTGAATGAGCAGAAATTCACATTGTAGCACACTGAATGAGCTGAAATTCACATTGTAGCACATGAATGAGCCGAAACTCACATTGTAGCACATGGTATGAGCCGAAATTCACATTGTAGCACACTGAATGAGCCGAAATTCACATTATAGTACACTGAATGAGCCGAAATTCACATTATAGCACACTGAATGAGCTGAAATTCACATTGTAGCACACTGAATGAGCCGAAATTCACATTATAGCACACTGAATGAGCTGAAATTCACATTATAGCACACTGAATGAGCTGAAATTCACATTGTAGCACACTGAATGAGCTGAAATTGTGACAGCAGGGACAGCCAGAGTGACGACAGGGAGAGAGAGAGTGACGACAGGGAGAGAGAGAGTGACGACAGGTAGAGGGAGAGAGAGAGTGAGTGACGACAGGGAGAGTGAGTGACGACAGGGAGAGAGAGTGACGACAGGGAGAGAGAGTGACGACAGGGAGAGAGAGTGACAACAGTGACGACAGGGAGAAAGAGTGACGACAGTGACGACAGGGAGAAAGAGTGACGACAGTGACGACAGGGAGAGAGAGTGACGACAGTGACGACAGGAAGAGAGAGTGACAACAGTGACGACAGGGAGAGAGAGTGATGACAGTGACGACAGGGAGAGAGAGTGACGATAGTGACGACAGGGTAAGAGTGACGACAGGGAGAGAGTGATGACAGGGAGAGTGACAACAGTGACGACAGGGAGAGATAGTGATGACAGTGACGGCAGGGAGAGTGATGACAGGGAGAGTGACGACAGTGACGAGAGAGAGTGATGACAGTGATGGCAGGGAGAGTGACGACAGGGAGAGAGAGTGACGACAGTGACAGCAGGGAGAGAGAGAGTGACGACAGTGACAGCAGGGAGAGAGAGTGATGACAGTGACAGCAGGGAGAGAGAGAGTGACAGTAGGGACAGGGACGGTAACGACAGGGAGAGAGGTGACAGCAGGGGAACATTACCTCATTTGTTGTTGGTGGCTGGCAACGGTGAGCGGTGGGCTGGTGGCTGGCGGCGGTGAGCGGGGTGAGGTGGGCGGCTGGTGGCGGCGTGCGGTGGGCGGCTAGCAGCGGTGAGCGGCTGGCGACGGTGAGCTAATACAGCGCTCTACACAGCCGCCAGCCACCGCGCAGGGACAGGGAGCACCATGTGCAGCAGGATGGCCACTTCCCTCGCCTCCTGCTGCACTTTCAGGTCCGCATTTCCGGATCAGTGGAAGAAGTGGCGGTATACCGCCCCACTTCGACCACTGTATATATATATATATATATATATATATATACACATATACACACACAGTGTGTATATATATATATATATATATATGTGTGTGTGTGTTAGGGATAGGTTACGAGGGTTAAGCAGTGGACAGGGGAGGTTAGGTTTAGGCGCCACTGGAGGAGGTTAGGTTTAGGCAGCGGGTTGGGTGGTAAGGATAGGCAGCGGGGAGGGTGGTTAGGGTTAGGCAGCGGGGTGGGTGGTTAGGGTTATGCAGGGTTAGGCAGCGGGGTGGGTGGTTAGGGTTAGGCAGCGGGGTGGGTGGTTAGGGTTAGGCAGGGTTAGGCAGCGGGGTGGGTGGTTAGGGTTAGGCAGCGGGGTGGGTGGTTAGGGTTAGGCAGGGTTAGGCAGCGGGGTGGATGGTTAGGGTTAGGCAGCGGGGTGGGTGGTTAGGGTTAGGCAGGGTTAGGCAGCGGGGTGGGTGGTTAGGATTAGGCAGTGGGGAGGGTGGTTAGGGTTAGGCAGGGTTAGGCAGCGGGGTGGGTGGTTAGGGTTAGGCAGCGGGGTGGGTGGTTAGGGTTAGGCAGGGTTAGGCAGCGGGGTGGGTGGTTAGGGTTAGGCAGCAGGGTGGGTGGTTAGGGTTAGGCAGTGGGGTGGGTGGGTGGTTAGGGTTAGGCACCACTGGGGGGAGGTTAGGGATAGGGGGCAGGGGTTAGCATACTAAATTCACCCATCAGGATTTTAAACTTTGGGATGCCGGCGTCGGTATTTTGACCGCCGGCATCCCGTCCTTCGTTCATCCATACCGAACCCGCTAAATGTGTACCCCTTTTGGTCTCCTATGCATAGTAGAGAAGGAATGATATAAATGATAGTACAAGCAGAGAAGAACAATGGTTAGGTTACCTTAATGTATTGTCACATTGTACTGCTGCAGCATAATATATTCAGCATGTTCATATACCACGGAGCTGGGTGTAACAAATGAGCGGCATGCCCAGGATCAATGTTACCATGTGCACGCTCGCAGCAGCAATGGCGGAAGCAGTGAACTAGTATGCTCACCAATGTGTGATGAGCCCGGGCAGAAGCTGTCATCCGCAGGGGCTACCTGTATGTGTCCAGCGCTAGATCAGGAAAACGTCCGGTAGCTGCGGCTAGCATGACGGCTGCTCTGCGGCTAGGGGAAGCAGCTCCGCTCTTCAAGATCAGCCACTGCAACAGCCGGGGGAGGGACAGGGAACTGTCGGCTGGGAGGGCGCACGGAGGATATCCCAGTGCTGCTGTGTTTTGGGAAGCGCAAAGTCTCTGACATTCCTCAGTCTGTCCCCAGCAGCCCTGCTCCTCGTCTCTAAAAAGAAAGAGAAGGCGCGGTACGAGAGAGCAGACCACACAGGGTGATTCACTCAAGCACTAGAGCTTGGATTCAAACAGTCAGCCCAGGCAGACAGACCAATACACTGCTGGGGTTGAGGTGAGTGACAGCTAGACCCTTGCCGCCTCCGCCCCTAGGCTAACCTAGTAACATTTTATTTTTTTGTAAAATGGATTCAACGGGAGCATGCCGCCCTCCAGTGGCCAGCGCCCATAGGCAGCTGCCTAAAGCTGCCTAATGGTGGCGCCGGCCCTGCTCCTAATGACTCTCACATTTGGCAGAGTAGACATGGGTGCAGTATGATAGGGGTTGACATGGGAATAACCCGGGTCCAAGGTGCAGCGTGAAAAGGTTACTAAAAGAAAGGTTGAGGATCCCTACAACACTGGCGCAATATAAGCTGCCTAAGGTAAGGTTCCTTCCTAAAGTGTGACCACACTTCAATGAAACATATGCATACAAATAGAGTTGGAAGGACAAAACCCTGTAATTTATAGTTTATAGATATGTGAATATATACAATGTGTCCCATTCAGCAGAGTCCGGTTATGTTCGTTTTTCTGCTTCTTCAGATGTCACCTGGTGCTTGATTCCAAATTTGGTGATGTGATAAACATGAAAAAAATAAAAATATAAACAAATGTGTAGAACAGTCTTAAACTTCAAAAACATGAGTGTTCATTTACTGCTTCGTGCTTCTATTATTCAGAAGTGTGCTAACGAGGTGTAGTGGGACATACCCAAACTCACTCTTCAAAAAGTAGCAATAAGCAAAACAAGGTTTCTTTAAATCTGTGACCATAAAGTATGAAAGTGTTTGCGTTTTCAAAAAACGGGTGTACCCCACTCACTATAGCTGCAGGGTGAATAAAGCGTATAAAGGTATCTTTAGCATATGAGGTGGAGTAGAAAAGCGTACCCCACTCACGGTAAAATAGACTATATAAATCACATCAAGGTTTCTTTCAGTCCAATATGTCCTACTCATAGTTAACAAGATCCTTGGGACACCTTATATTCGACTCCAAGGTCATGGATATAAAAATGAAGAAAAGAAATCCCAATGTGTAGCGCTACAGTATATACCAAACCAGGGTATTTACAGTATTGTGTTAAACAATGATTGGGTACCCAAACTCACATGCCAAATTTAGAATAATGTATATCAAGGTTTCTTTTAAACGAACACCAACAGACCACTCTTTTGTTTTTGTGTCATAAAAGACATATATGAAGAGATCAGTAACTTTCATGGAAAAATAGCGTGCCCCACTTACGATATTGTCGAATTTTGTGAAGCACATTCAAGTACCTTGATTTTGATTGTCACAACCACTCCCTGATTCTTCACTTTATTTATGGGGAGCTTTATATTCAACTCCAAAGAAGGGGATAGCGTGTTTGCTAAGAAAAGAGAGATACCAATGTGTAGGACAGTAGACCAGATGGTAACATATGCTGAACGCTATGATGTGGTTCTAGGGACGTTCCCAGGCTATGGATCAAGTAGCCTTGTTTTTTTTTTTTACTGCCTTTATCACTAGAGTGGTGAATAAGCATACCCCACTCACTATATGAAATGGAGATGATGTGCACATAAAGGTATCTTCTAAACATCAGCAAGTGTACTCCACTCACAGTGATGTAGAATTTTCCAAGGCATATAAGGGTGTCTTTTTATCCTGGCCATTCATACACAAATTCCATGGAAGATTTTCAACCCAAATCTATATATATATATATATATATATATATATATATATATATATATATATATATATTTATTTATATTCTGCTGAATGGGACGTATTGTATATATATTCACATATCTATAAACTTTAAATTGATCAGCGCCCAGGGTTTTATCCTTCCAACTCTAATTGTATGCTGTGTGAAATGGGTCTGAGCAGCTGTGACTTCGCTTGAGACCATGTCCAAAAACCCAGGTCTGCTAGGTGTCTCTCAGACACCTAGTATCCCTTCCCCTTGTCACCGCCAAAGGTCCTGGCCTATTTTGCCAGATGACCGTTCAACCTCTCCTTCCCCCCCCGGTTTTCCTTCTCTCCTTACCTTTCCTCTCTTCTAACCACAACACTTTTTGATCTAATTTTTTCTTGCACAATCTTACACCTGCTCAGATTGTTCTTGACATTTGTTACCCTTTTTATAATGTCCATCTCTCAGTTTGTTGCCCATGGGTCTCGGTGTTCTCTCTTTTAATGTAAAAGGGCTTAACAGCCATCAAAAATGTGGAAAACTCTTTGCTACGCTTAAACTCAATAAAGGTGACTTGGTCTTCCTCCAAGAGACCCACTTTTTGCACAATTCTCACTCTGAATTGCTTAGCAAACTATATCCTGACACCTTTCATGCTTGTGACCACACAGCTAAAAAACGGGGTGTTGCGATCCTGTTTGCTCGCCACCTTACCTTTGAACCTATTTATTCCCATGCAGATAAAGAGGGGCGATTCCTTATATTAGTAGGGGAGCTCAATAGCAAACTGTATATGTTGGTTAATGTATATGCCCCTAACCAGTGCCAAAACCTGTTCTTTTACTAAATTAGACTCTCTTCTTAGTCGATTTCGACAAGGTGATCTCATAGTCGCTGGAGACTTCAACTCTGTTCTGAACCCCATTTTGGATCGTTCTGCTTCTGTTGCCTCAACACCCCCTTCATCATATTCTCAACATTCTAAGTCTCTCCTCCGTCTCATGAAGTCCCAGCTTCTTTATGATTCTTGGAGAGTGAGGGACCATTCCGCTCGTGATTACACATTCTATTCCTCACCCCATAACTCATACTCCCGTATCGATATTATTTTACTTAGCTACGACCTTGCTTTGAATCTTCAATCAGCTCTCATTCACCCACTTATTTGGTCTGATCATGCCCTTTTATCTGCTGACATTTCAGGTCTGCTCACACACCCTCGTCCTATGACATGGCGCCTTATGATTCTCTATTACACAGTCCAGAAATACTCTATCATCTTCGGACACAACTATCGGACTATTTTACTCGGAACGAATCCCCAGATACTTCTAGATCCACTCTTTGGTTGGCACATAAGGCGGTCCTTTGGGGGCACCAGATCAGCATGGCTTCCAAAACAAAGAAAGAATCCCTTACCCGAATCAATAAACTCTCCATTCAATTCTATACTTTGGAAGCACAACATAAATCATCCCCTGATCCTACTATTTTATCTGAACACCATGCAACTAAGTCCGAACTTGATCTTCTTCTTTCTCTAGTCAAGTAGCCAAATGTCTTAAATGGCTTCGCCAGTCCTTTTATGAGAAAGAAGACAGGGCGGATAAAATTCTTGTGATACGGCTTCGATCTGCCTGGACCCACAAAAATAAAATATCGATCTGGGATCCCCAAGGACAGTTTGTTCATGACCCTATGAGGGTCATTCCGACTTGTTTGATCGCTTCCGATTTTCGCAGCGCAGCGAACAGGTTACTACTGCGCATGCATATGCACCGCAATGCGCAGGCGCGATGTTCGGGTACAAAGCGTATCGTTGCTGGGCAATGGATTTTACAAAGAAACCATTCGCATAGCCGTTCGCAAGGAGATTGACAGGAAGAGGGCATTTGTGGGTGTCAATTGACAGTTTTCTGGGAGTGTTTGGAAAAACGCAGGCATGTCCAAGTGTTTGCAGGGCGGGTGTCTGACATCAATTCCGGGACCGGACAGGCTGAAGTGATCGCAAGGGCTGAGTAAGTCCAGAGCTACTCAGAAACTACAAAAAAAGTTTTCGTCCCGCTCGGCTGCACACGCGCTCGCACACTTGCAAAGTGAAAATACACTCCCCTGTGGGCGGCGACTATGCGTTTGCACAGCTGCAAAAAATAACTAGAGAGCAATCAACTCAGAATGACCCCCTATATCTATTAGAGCTGCCTTCAAACTTACTAAACTGACTTGTATAACCTACCCCCTTCCTCTACTCCATCCCATCTGTCCCACTCTGCTCTGATTTCCTTGCCAAGTCTGACCTGCTTAAATGGAGGAAAAGGGGAAAGGAAGGGAACTATTGCACTGTAGTTGTTGTATCTATCTTAAATAAATATAGAAGAGTACCCCAAATCTTAGTACTGTATCAACTGATCGTACATTTTATGGGGGTGCTACCACAGATCATGTCAGAATGCACTAAGGGTAAGAAGGGAAAAAAGGAAAAGGATCTGTCTCTGGTGCACTGGTTTGAATTTAAGTAAAAATAAATAAAAATTAACTTTTATTTCATTTCTTTAAAAATATATGACATGTTCTATTTCATGTCCTCTGGGAAAACTTCTGCGAAAAAATAAATAAAAATTAACTTTTATTTCATTTCTTTAAAAATATATGACATGTTCTATTTCATGTCCTCTGGGAAAACTTCTGCGAAATATCCTACAAACATATACATCTATTGTGTGAACATGACAAAACTGTGAGATACACAAAACAATAAACACAAATATTAAAAACTAATGAGCGTCTCTTGTGTATCTGTTCTCTAAATTTGATGTCTATGTACACTCCATTATGCCTGAGGTACTGAGGAATTATATATGAATGACATATGATACGATATATGAGAGGTGATTGACGGATTTAACTATCATTGGATGCATCTGACACTATAAGTGAGAGATGATCCATATATCCCTAATGAGGAGACATATGTAAAGGGCACCTGGCACTATATGTGAGAGGTGACATTTGTTATGATTAAGTACATATACTCCACTATGGGATTCTGCATATGAAACATGTCCAGGATTACACATGGTTATATATATTTTTTCTGAGGATATTAACAACCTTCTCCCGTATTAGTACAGAAGTTAATTCAATATTAAGATAGCTGACCTTCTACTCATTAGATAAAATAGCAATTAGAGAATAAGGATTGTCATATATAGTTCATCTCTTTAGCTGTAGGATATTGATGATTATTTTGTGATCTAACCCTATTTAAAGCAGTGAGTGTGCATAGTTAGCCAAGGACCTAAGAAGTGAATATCAAGAGATACAGTGTAGCGAAATTCACGACTGTATCACTCACAACAGTATCCAATTCCTCAGCCAGATAGTACATAATGAACTCCTAAAGGAATATAGCAGTACAAAAGGGTTACATTACTATCTAGTGAATTCAAAAGAAATAGTGTTGCAGGACATGAGTGATCACTTTGCAACAAATTTTTCCAAGTAGTCTGTCTGGGCAGTGAGCCAAGGACCAAAGAAACTTACTAAAAAAAGATACAAATTTATGACTGTAACATTTACAGCTGTATCTAGTATTCTTGTTAAACAATTTACTGATAGGAGTGTACATAGACATCAAATTTAGAGAACAGATACGTAAGAGACGCTCATTAGTTTTTAATATTTGTGTTTATTGTTTTGTGTATCTCACAGTTTTGTCATGTTCACACAATAGATGTATATGTTTGTAGGATATTTCGCAGAAGTTTTCCCAGAGGACATGAAATAGAACATGTCATATATTTTTAAAGAAATGAAATAAAAGTTAATTTTTATTTATTTTTACTTAAATTCAAACCAGTGCACCAGAGACAGATCCTTTTCCTTTTTTCCCTTCTTACCCTTAGTGCAAGTCTGACCTGCCAAACTTATCTCCTAGTACTTTAGCCCACCTTAGCGCCACTATTTCCACTGAGGAGATTGAACGGACTATAAAAGATAAAAAAAAATGGCAAATCTCCTGGTTCCGATGGATTTACAGCAGTATACTACAAAAAATTCTATGACCTGCTTGTTCCTCATCTCCATTCCCTCTATAATAAGGTTCTCCCGGGCGATCCATTCCCTCCTGAAATGTTAGAAGCCAGAATTGTAGTGATCCCTAAGGAGGGTAAGGATCTGCTTAACTGTGCCAGTTACAGGTCCATCTACCTCCTTAATATTGATTTGAAAATATTTGCTAAAATCCTAGCGAACCGCTTGAACCCGTTCCTCCCCACCTTGATCCATTATGACCAGGTGGGGTTTATCCTGGGGAGCCAGGCGAGGGATAACACTAGACGTGCAATTGATCTCAGCCATATCTCAAACTCCAGGAGATCATCTACTATTTTACTCTCTCTAGATGCTGAAAAAGCATTTGATAGGATCTCCTGGGGTTTCATGAAAGCTGCTCTTGAAGCCTTTGGTGCGTCTGGTGATTTCCTCACTGGTCTCCTGACTTTATACTCTAACCCGTCTGCTACGGTCCTGATTAATGGTGTTCATTCTGACCCGGTTTATATTCATAATCGTACACGTCAGGGTTGCCCCTTATCCCCCCTGGTATTTGCTCTTATAATTGAACCCCTTGCTTCTCGAATTAGATCTCATCCCGATATACAAGGTGTGCAAGTGGGCCATTCTAATCCCAAAATTTCTCTCTTTGCGGATGATATCCTCCTTTCCTTGACTCAGCTGACAGTTTCTCTTCCTAACCTTTTTTCTGTCCTTCAATCTTATAGCATCGTCTCAGGTTATAAGATTAACTATTCCAAATCGGAGGCCATGCTGCTCCATGTTCCCCCTCAGGATGCCGAAAAGCTCAGAACTAATTTTAGCTTCAAATGGCAACCCAAAAAGTACTTGGGGATTTAACTGACCTCCCACTACGAATCTCTTTTTCGTGAAAATTTCCCTTCTCTATTTTCTAGAATGCAGTCCGATTTGTCGACTTATTATTTCGTGGCTGGGTAGAATCATAGCCGTCAAGATGAATGGCTTTATCTTTTCCAGACTCTCCCTGTAACTGTTCCTACTTCCTTTCTTAATAATATTCAATAAGCCCTTGTTCGCTTCATTTGGAACCACAGACCCCCACGAATCGCAGCCAAAACCCTGATAAGATCGGTTCCTGGAGGTGGTAGAAGCCTTCCTGATCTCAAACTCTACTACCTGGCATCCCACTTTTCCCATATTATTGCATCCTACTCCCTTCTTCCTCCGGGCTCTACTTCCTGGCTCGACATTGAATCAGCCTATGTTACTCTCTCGGACGTCTATATGGGGTCTAGCTCCCGCACATCAACCTCCTGCATCTACTCTGCTCCCCACTATTAAATTTAATAGTGAACTTTGGGATGTGAACTCTCACAAAATGAACTTTACTTCCTCAACATCCCCCTTGACCCCTATTTGGCATAATCCCTTGTTTCTTCCTGGGAGTTCTACAACAAGGTCCTGTAATTGGACTCGTGTGGGGCTTAAATTTCCTGTTGATTTTTCAGATCAAGGTCGATGGTTATCTCTACCTGAATTACAACAGAAAACCCCATCCCACATACTTAATCCTTTTGAATATTTTCAAATTCGCCATTTCTTACACTCCCTGCCATCACTCTCTGTTCTTCGAACCCTTACTCCATTTGAAAATCTATGTGTACATTGTCCTTTATCTAAAGGTATGATTTCCCAGCTTTATTGACGCCTCCCCTCCTTCCTTGAGACCCCAAGAAGTTGCTTGGGAAAAGGATCTTGGACCTCCAGATGATGAAGCCTGGAACGACATGAGACTGGGGATGGCCAAGACCTCTATTTCAACCAAAATAAAAGAGACAGCATATAAAATCTATTATCGCTGGTATTATACTCCTGAGAGACTTAGTAATAAGTTCTTATCTTCTTCATCCGATTGCTGGTGAGATTGTGGTTCCAGAGGTACTATGAGCCATATATGTTGGACCTGTCCGATCATTGCCCCCTTTTGGGACTTGGTACATGGTCTTTTAAACTCTCTTCTGGAAACTCCTGTACCAAAAGATCCCTGGATGTTTTTATTGTGCTGCCCCCTCCCAGACTTTGGCAAATTCTCTAAAAAAAAACTGGCCGCACAAATTTTAGCGGCAACAAAATCCTTGATTGCTCTAAATTGGAAACAGTCGTCCTCCCCTTCTCTCTCTGCACTTAAGACACAGATTTGGCATGTTGCGGCCAAGGCGGAAATAACTTACTTCCTGCATGATCGGGGAAATGTTTTTACCCAAGTCTGGCCCCGTGGTTGTTCATGGAACGCAGACCCAGGCCCCCCTACTTTTGAGTTTTGCCCACACACGCGGACCCATGGGCACCAAATATTGTTTCCTTCTAGCTTCTCCACTCCCTGTGCTGGTGTTTATTTTTCTGTTTTTCTTTTCTTATTTGTAGATGTCTATTGTATATTTTTCCTTGTGGTATTGTTTTGAGGTCACTTCCCCCCCCCCTCTTCCCCCTGATATCCAATAGCCCCTTTCCCTCCTTATCAACCAACAGAGTCTTTATTTCCATTATCTATACTACTACATTTAAATTTTGGTCTGTATTGGGCTCTTGCTGCTCTAGTTCTTTATTCTTGTTTATTCTTGTTTTGGACGACCATTTAAAAATAAAGAATTATAAAAACAAACAAAGAAAAACAAAAAACAGGTCTGAAACTAGTATTAATAATTAAGAGGAGTCAAATAAATCCCCCTGAGAAAATTGGTTCTTTTGGGAACAGGGGGGATGGAAATTACAAAAATTTCTAATTTCATAGCGTAACTTGTATTATGTACTGTATTTAGTGTTGTTGTTATTTAAGATATACATATAAGGTGACAGTTACTGTAATTATAGGAAATAGAGAAATATATTAAGTGCAGTCCTGCGATCTCGGCAGCGGGGGGTGAGCGCAACAAGCCCTTTGAGGACTCGCTGCGCTCGCCACCTGTTCTATTCCCACTCTAAGGGTGTCGTGGACACCCACAAGTGGGAATAGTCCCTATTGGTCTGCATGCCAACTGTCGGAATTGTGAGAGAGCAGGATGTAGGGGGAGGTTATGTGACTTGAATACATCCTGTTGTATAGTGCATTGCTGTTATTAATCTGGTACATTATCATGCATGTACTATCAGTATGTACTGTATATATATTTGTAAGGGGCCCAAACTATATTACTAGCTAGCCAAGCCTCTGTAGTAGTTGGCTACACCCCTCTGGAGGCTATCCTCACTTCATGCCCCAGCCTGACACTGGTGGGGCTGCTGCAGGAGGTGGGTGCTGCAGTTGCTGCAGAAACATGGGGACGGTGGAAGCGGGTGCTATAGAGAAACACGGGGTGAAGGGTGTGCTGAGATTGCTGCTACAGGGACATGAGGGGTTAGCTGAGGCTGAAGAGTCAGAGAAGAGAAGGGCTGAGGCTGCTGTAGAGGCATGGGGGTGCGCTGAGTCTATGGAGAAACATAGGGGGTGAGTGAAGGCTATGGAGAGAGACAGGGTGAGCTGAGGCTATGAAAAGATGCAGTGGGATGAGACTTTTGGAGAGACACGGGGGAGGGCACAATAATCTAAATTACAGTTCTGTAAAAACCCATACTACCTCTGTTGTATGGTGATAACACTGGTCATATGTAAACAGACATCTGCCATATTTGGTTGTATACATGAATAGTGATTACCAATTGAAATGATTATCTACCCAGAGAGGATTCATTTATTCAAAGATTCCCCATAGCAGAGAAACCATATAGGTGTGACACCCCAGAAGGACCCTTTTTAACAAGATGGCCAGTATGCTATACAGTAGCGGCTCTTGCCATGGGCAAGCAGGCTTTTTGCCCGGGGCGCCGCTACCCTGAGGGCACCGCCGTCGTGGCAAGAGCCGCTACTAATCCTCCCTCTCCGGCTCCCAGCAGCAGCGGGCGCCGTGTGCGCCCACTGCAGCCAGGCGTCTCTGACTGACGCTAGAGGTCAAAACTGACCCCTAGTGTTAGTGCGGCGCTGCTATGGGAGAGACATCATGACGTCTCTCCTATAGAGAGGAGCCGGCACCCGGAGACAGCAGCAATAGCGGCCCGGAAGCAGGATCGAGGCTAGTAAGTTTTTTGTTTTTTTTTAGGGTTTCAAAGTGGCGCTACTACAGGGGGCACATACTGGGGGCACTACTACAGAGGGCACAGCTACAGGGGGCACTACTACAAGGTGCACAGCTACTGGGGGCAAATCTACAGGGGGCACATACTGGGGGCACTGCTACAGGGGGCACAGCTACAAGGGGCACTACTACAGCGGGCACTACTACAGGAGGCACAGCTACTGGGGGAAAATTAACTGGGGCACAGCTGCTGGAGCCACAGCTACAGGGGGAACAGTTACAGGGGGATAACTGTGGGCATGCCCCTTTCCTATAAAGAAGCCACACCCCTTCCCTATGAAGAAGCCACGTCCCTGCTTTGAGGCGAGCGCCAACTGTATTTTAACTGGAGGTGGGGGGCGCCATTGGAAACTTTCGCCCTGGGCACCACAAGGTCTAGAACCGGCCCTGATGCTATAAATCCTACCAGGCTAAAGGACCCCTGACGTCACAAACACTACGGGGGTGAGGAGCCAGGTCCGAACATGGGTGCCCAAATGTACCCTGGCGGACTCACTTTGCTCGCCATGCTTCAGACACAGTCGCTCACTTCTCTTACAACCTGGTTACTAGATGCAATAGACGGTGATGCCAAAAGTAACAGTGCCATCCTACGGACCTTGCTCCCCTCACCCCTGCCAATGCGTGTCACGTGGTTGATGGATATGGTGCACTCTGTACCTGTCTCCACCTGTGTATCAGTCTATGGGGGCATGCCCTACTGTTAGACCTCTAGTGCCAGGAGTCACTCAGAGGCGGAGTCATATAATGTAGTTCCTGTTCCTCCATCACAGAGAGAGAGTGAGGAAAATGTGACACACAGACAGAGTTCTGTGTACAACTGTGCAGAGCTGAGACTGGGAGCAGATCTCAGCTACAGAGACTCACAGTGTTCCAGTGCATGCATCATCTTCTCTACAGCTAGAGTCAGACTGCACAGCTGTGCAGTCCTCCATGCTTTATCACCACAGACCATCACCATCTCCTGATAAGTACCACTACTTAATGCTGTTACCTTGTGTGATATATGGGCTCCTGATTAAGGCTATCAGTGTTACATCGGAGTCACGTGTATACACTAAATAAACCTGCATTACTGTTTAAGTTACAAAGTGTGTGGACTGACGTCACTGCACCAGATAGCCCAGAACACTCTGCCAATAGGTTATGTGCCCAGTCCAGCGACCAGACCCGCATGTACTTGAAGACTAACCCCCTGAGTGCTGTTGAATAAATACAGTGACACAGTTTAAAGTGACATTTTATACAAGTACAGAAAGGATGTATAGCAGTACACAGCATGAAATTTGCTAAGCTGAAAGGTTCAGAGAACTATGCTACAAGGCAGTTTGCCATGGATATGCAGCCATCAGACGCCATCCTGGGCCTGGGAGCGCTCCTGTGATAGCGGGCGTGTAGCACGCCGCGTTCCCGCTAGGCCGCGGCATGGGCGCCGCCATGACAGCCTCCAGCAGTCAGCATACGGCGGCCAATCCGGTGCTTGGCCGCACCCACTTTTCCTCACTCCACCAATGACTGTTTAACAAGGGGTATATATGAAGCTGCAGGATCAGTCTGCAGGCATCCTGAACTTTGTGTCACTCCTGCGACTCATGTGTAAGGATCTGGTTCCTGTTTCCTCCGTGTACCTGGATACCTACCTGCTGTTCCGTGTTCCTGGCTTTCTACCTGAGACTTTGTACTCCTGGTTACTTTTCACAGCTCCGTGGAACTTCAAGCCCCAGCAATACCTGCATCCATCTACAGGCTTCACACTCATCACCATCTCTGTGTGCTTCAGCCTAGCAGTAGAGACTGACTCCAGGTGTGTTCCATCTCCCCACCTGTGA
Organism: Pseudophryne corroboree; assembly: GCF_028390025.1. Lineage (NCBI taxonomy): Eukaryota > Metazoa > Chordata > Amphibia > Anura > Myobatrachidae > Pseudophryne > Pseudophryne corroboree. The sequence goes on along the minus strand of NC_086449.1, from coordinate 667,581,276 downwards.
TGCAGCTTGCTCGCTGCCAGTGCCTCATCACCTGCACTGTGGACATAGTCAGACTCCTGCCTCTGCTACCAGGTTTGCCATACAACACCATCTCTGCTGGTTCCATGTTTTAATCTGCTCTGGTTTCCATACCAGAATATTCTCTGCCAAATTATCACTCATCTGTTATCATCACTACCGGTTATTATTTCATCAGTCACCATTCATTCTGTTACCATAGACTCTCAGCTATTACGCTGTACAATTGACATTTGCATTTCTACTGTTATTTTCTGCTGCCGTTTGTGAATCATCTGTATAATAAATATCATTGCGCTCATGCGCAGAAACATAATCCAGCCTCCTCGTTTTCTCCCGTCCACCTCCACTGACCCACTAGCGCCCCCTCCGGGGACACAGACAAAACCAAGTCTGACAGTAAGTTCAGGATCGATGGACTCGGATGGTGGACGGAGTGTGGGGTCAGAGGCCTTGCAAAATCTGGTCTCCCGTCTGGATGGTCAAGAGGCTGCGCAGCAGCAGATGTTCCAGTTCCTGCAAGGGATGTCCTCCCGGATAGATACACTACAGCAATCCCTGCCTAGTGTACACACTTCTACAGTTCTTGTTACTCCAGCACCTGCCAGTACTGTGAGTTCCTCTATGCCGGCTGCATCAGCTCCAGTGTCACGTCTGCACCTGCCCGTGCCAAGCAAGTATGATGGCAGCTCAAAGTTATGTCGCGGGTTTCTCAACCAATGTGAAATCCAGTTTGAATTGTTGTCACATAATTTCCCCACGTCAAGATCCAAGGTTGCCTACATCATCTCTCTACTTTCTGGATCTGCTTTGAGTTGGGTGTCTCCTCTGTGGGAACGTGCCGACCCTCTGATTAACAACTATACAGAATTCGTGTCAACCTTCAGACGGATCTTTGACGAGCCTGGTCGTGCAACATCAGCTTCTGCAGACCTAATCCAACTTCGTCAAGGTACCCGTAGTATGGGACAATATGTCATCCAGTTCCAGACGTTGGCCGCAGAGATTCAGTGGAACAATCAAGCCCTGGTAGCAGCTTTCTGGCATGGACTCTCTGATCGGATCAAGGACAAACTGGCAACCCGCGATCTTCCTGTACAATTGTCTGATTTAATTTCCCTGTGCATCAAGTTGGACTCTCGCATCCGCGAACGCAACAATGAACGTGCTCGGAGTGAGCCACGCAGATCAAGGATGATACCTTCCGTACAGTTCCAGTCTCCACCTTCTGATGAGCCTATGCAAATAAATAGGTCCCGCCTAACTCCTGAGGAGCGGTCAAGAAGACTTCGTGAGAGACTTTGTCTTTATTGTGCGGCTGCAGGTCACCAGATTAATTCCTGCACAGTGCGTTCGGGAAACGCCAGATCCTGACTTGTAAAGGAGGAGTCAAGTTGGGATCTTCTAGACAAGCTCCTTCTAATCAAGACCTTATCCTTCCTGTGACTTTAGAGACTTCAGTTGGGCTTCAGTCTGCATCAGCATTAGTGGACTGTGGAGCCGCAGGAAATTTCATCACCCAAGCTGCGGTAAATAAATTTTGCTTGCCTGTATGTGAACTTTCTTACCCAGTCTACATTACCGCCGTGGATGGTAGCCGAATCTCCAAGGGGAATATTTCTCACCAAACTGCACCAGTGGTTTTGGGAGTTGGGTTCCTACACTCAGAATTAATAAAGTTCTTAGTCATTCCTCAAGCCACCCAGGAGATCGTTTTGGGCATGCCCTGGCTCCAGCTACACAATCCACAGTTTGACTGGTCAACGTTACAACTTACTTCATGGGGTTCACATTGCCATCAGTCCTGTTTAGCCCAAGTTTGTCCAATCAAGTCTACTGAAGTAAAAACCCAGTCAAGTCTTCCTGCGGCTTATCAAGATTTCTCTGATGTCTTCAGTGAAAAGGCCGCGGATGTCCTGCCGCCCCATAGAGAATGGGATTGTCCCATCGATCTCCTTCCTGGCAAGAAGCCACCTAGGGGGCGTACCTACCCGTTATCTGTTCCCGAAACTGAAGCGATGAGCGACTACATCCGGGAGAATTTACAGAAGGGATTCATCCGTCCTTCATCATCACCCGCTGGTGCAGGCTTCTTCTTTGTTAAAAAGAAGGATGGAGGACTGCGTCCATGCATTGACTACCGGGGTCTCAATGACATTACCATTAAAAATAGTTATCCATTACCACTCATTACCGAATTATTTGACAGAGTTAAAGGAGCCCGCATCTTCACCAAGCTAGATCTCCGCGGTGCCTACAACCTCATCAGAATCCGGAGTGGTGACGAATGGAAGACAGCTTTTAACACTCGAGATGGTCATTACGAGTACCTGGTAATGCCATTCGGGGTGAGTAATGCCCCAGCAGTGTTCCAACACTTTGTGAACGAAATCTTCCGTGACGTTCTGTATAAATACCTCGTTGTTTATCTGGATGATATCCTCATCTTCTCCCAAGATCTTCCCTCTCATCGTCTACAAGTCCGTGAAGTCCTCCGACGTCTTCGTGAGAACCGGCTCTACGGTAAACTATCCAAGTGTACCTTTGAAGTATCCTCTATACCCTTCCTGGGTTATATAATTTCCGGATCGGATCTCCAGATGGACCCGACAAAGTTGGAAGCCATTGCCAATTGGTCCATTCCAAATTCTCTCAAGTCTATTCAGCGGTTCCTGGGATTTGCCAACTACTATAGGAAATTTATTCGGGGATTCTCCACTCTCATCGCTCCTATTACCAATTTAACTCGGAAAGGGGCAGACCATTCCAACTGGTCAGAAGAGGCTTTAGCGGCCTTCCAGAAGATCAAGCTGGCCTTTATGTCTGCTCCAGTTCTGTCCCAGCCAGATGTAAACAGACCGTTCGAGTTGGAGGTGGATGCCTCTACAGTTGGAGTTGGAGCTGTTCTCTCCCAGAAGGGAACCGATGGGAAAATCCACCCCTGTGGATTTTATTCTCATAAATTCCTCCCTGCAGAAGCTAACTACTCCGTTGGAGATCAAGAACTACTGGCGATTAAGCTGGCCCTCGAGGAATGGAGGTATCTCCTGGAAGGGGCCAAACATCCGTTCAACATCTACACGGATCATAAAAATCTGCTATATTTAAAGGCAGCTCAGTGCCTTAATCCTCGCCAGTCCAGGTGGGCTATGTTTTTCTCACGTTTTAACTTTAAGCTTCATTTCCGCCCAGGTTCGCAGAATGTTAAAGCTGACGCCTTATCCCGATCTATGGAATCCGAAGAGGAAACGCCTGACTCAGTTCCACATTCCATCCTGAGTCCAGTGGTATTTGCTGCATCTCAAGTCTCCCCAGCTCCTCCTCCTGGTAAGACTTTTGTTTCCCCAGAACTCCGTCCCAAGTTGCTGTCTTGGGCCCATCAATCCAAGTTCACTGGTCATCCCGGTGTCCTGAAAACCTTCAAGTTCCTCTCTGAGACATACTGGTGGCCAAAGATGAAAGCTGACATCAAGGATTTCGTAGCATCCTGTCCTAAGTGTGTGCAGCACAAGACTCCTCGTCAGTCTCCAGCAGGTCAGTTACAACCATTGTCTATTCCTAGTCGCCCTTGGTCACACCTGTCCATGGACTTTATCTCTGACCTTCCTCCTTCTCAAGGATACAATACCATCTGGGTTGTAGTGGACAGATTTACCAAGATGGCCCATTTTGTTCCTCTTCAGGGTCTCCCTTCTGCCCCAAAACTCGCCCAAATCTTCCTACGGGAGATTTTCCGCTTACATGGTCTACCCTCAGAAATAATATCCGACCGAGGTGTACAGTTTGTAGCGAGGTTTTGGAGGGCTCTCTGTTCTGCCATGCAGGTTAAACTGAAGTTCTCGTCATCTTACCACCCTCAGACGAATGGGCAGACAGAGAGGGTAAATCAAGAACTAGAGACATTTTTAAGATTGTATGTTTCATCTTCTCAGGATGACTGGTTTGATCTGCTCCCATGGGCCGAGTTTGCCAACAACTTCCGCTACCACACTGCTACTGAGACAACTCCATTCTTTGCAGTATATGGGCAACATCCTCGTGTTCCAGACTTCCAAGAACTCCCTCACATGGATGTTCCTGCCGCCACTACTGCCCTGAGTCAGTTTTCTTCAATCTGGAGGAAGATTCACATTTCTCTCAAAAAGGCCTCCAGCCGGTATAAATACTTTGCTGATCGCAAAAGACGCGCAGTTCCTAGCCTGAAACCTGGGGACAAGGTTTGGCTGTCTACCCGGAACCTCCGTCTTAGGGTCCCGTCTATGAAATTTGCACCACGTTTCATTGGCCCCTTCCCTGTCGAAAGAGTCATCAACCCTGTGGCCTACAAGCTGAAGTTACCACCTTCTCTGCGAATACCTAATGCTTTTCATGTTTCTCTCCTCAGACCTTTAGTCCTGAATCATTTCCAAAGAGCTCTTCCAGTTGGCCCCAAAGTTCGAACTCAGCGGGGCGTGGAGTTCGAGATTGGCAAGATTCTGGATTCCCGTTGCCGGTATGGACGTCTTCAATACCTTGTCGATTGGTCCGGTTATGGCCCAGAGGAGAGAAGTTGGGTAAATTCGTTGGATGTCCATGCTCCAAGGTTGGTCCGTGTCTTCCATAACACTCATCCTTCCAAGCCACGTGGGTGTTCGGTGCCCACCCTTAAAGGGGGGGGTACTGTCAGGAATCGACTCACCAAGCTGACATCTGTCCGCCGCTGCGGACTCCGTCCTGGGTCCCTGCGTTCATCTGTCATCCACGTCTCTGCCATCAGACGCCATCCTGGGCCTGGGAGCGCTCCTGTGATAGCGGGCGTGTAGCACGCCGCGTTCCCGCTAGGCCGCGGCATGGGCGCCGCCATGACAGCCTCCAGCAGTCAGCATACGGCGGCCAATCCGGTGCTTGGCCGCACCCACTTTTCCTCACTCCACCAAAGACTGTTTAACAAGGGGTATATATGAAGCTGCAGGATCAGTCTGCAGGCATCCTGAACTTTGTGTCACTCCTGCGACTCATGTGTAAGGATCTGGTTCCTGTTTCCTCCGTGTACCTGGATACCTACCTGCTGTTCCGTGTTCCTGGCTTTCTACCTGAGACTTTGTACTCCTGGTTACTTTTCACAGCTCCGTGGAACTTCAAGCCCCAGCAATACCTGCATCCATCTACAGGCTTCACACTCATCACCATCTCTGTGTGCTTCAGCCTAGCAGTAGAGACTGACTCCAGGTGTGTTCCATCTCCCCACCTGTGACGCAGCTTGCTCGCTGCCAGTGCCTCATCACCTGCACTGTGGACATAGTCAGACTCCTGCCTCTGCTACCAGGTTTGCCATACAACACCATCTCTGCTGGTTCCATGTTTTAATCTGCTCTGGTTTCCATACCAGAATATTCTCTGCCAAATTATCACTCATCTGTTATCATCACTACCGGTTATTATTTCATCAGTCACCATTCATTCTGTTACCATAGACTCTCAGCTATTACGCTGTACAATTGACATTTGCATTTCTACTGTTATTTTCTGCTGCCGTTTGTGAATCATCTGTATAATAAATATCATTGCGCTCATGCGCAGAAACATAATCCAGCCTCCTCGTTTTCTCCCATCCACCTCCACTGACCCACTAGCGCCCCCTCCGGGGACACAGACAAAACCAAGTCTGACACCTGCTATATGGAACAAAACTGAGTGCCTGCAAGGACATGAACGATTACATTGATAAGCTATTGTCGATAGCTTATCAGTTGGCATCTGTGGGGGCACAGGTGGCCGAGGATGAAGTGGCAATGGCTATGTTACAGAATCTGACGCCAGAATTTGAATTTTTGGGTGGTTGCGTTAGAGACAAATGACACTAAGCTGACAACAGAGATTGTAAGAGCCAAATTGCTGCAGTTCCAAGAACATATTCCTGTTGAGACCATAGCTGAGGGTTCTGCCTTTATCACAAAGGGCACAAAGTCCAGAAAGCATGAATTCAAGTGTTTTGTATGTCACAAGATAGGAAATAAAGCTTCAGATTGCAAGATGAGAAATTCCAGTGGTGTGCAGAAGCAGGGTGACAAGCCAAATGAGTCAGCATTAAATGTAGCAGACAGTCACATGAAGGATTGCTGGTACATGGACTCGGGGCCACAAGACATTTCAGTTGCAATAAGCATTGGTTCAATTCTTTAACACCATGTGTTCCCACTACAGAAACAGGGATTGGAAATAAGTACCTTACTGCATTACAAGCTGGGACAATCACAATATGTATAAGAACTGGAAGTGAGACAGTTGTTATAGATATCCAATATGTGTTGTACATGCCTGATTTAGGAAGTAATCTCATAGCTTTCAGCGTCCTAGAGAAGAAAGGCTACAAGGTCCAATTTCAGATGGGCAAGTGTATGGTGCAGAAAAAAAGAGGACCTGTTATTGCTTCAGCAACCCGGTGCAACCAACTATATGTCCTGGACACTGAGGAGCAGTGCTTAAAGTGGTCCGAGAGAGGTGGGGGAACTCACCCCCCCACCCCCGTAGGTGCCAGGGCCACACCCTAGCCCCTCCCACTATGAAGATGCCACACCCACAGCCCCTCCCACCTGTTGTCACACCCCTGGCCTCCCCCCTCAAAAGAGCAATGTAACAGCATCACTCACCCTGTCATTGTATAATAATCACAGTTTATGATATAATTGCAGAGTGAGTGATGCTGCTACATTGCTCTCTTCCACCCAATATTGGCCCTCATTCCGAGTTGTTCGCTCGGTAATTTTCTTTGCATCGCAGCGATTTTCCGCTAACTGCGCATGCGCAATGTTCGCACTGCGACTGCGCCAAGTAAATTTGCTATGCAGTTAGGTATTTTACTCATGGCATTACGAGGTTTTTTCTTCGTTCTGGTGATCGTAATGTGATTGACAGGAAGTGGGTGTTTCTGGGCGGAAACAGGCCGTTTTATGGGAGTGTTTGAAAAAACGCTACCGTTTCTGGGAAAAACGCGGGAGTGGCTGGAGAAACGGAGGAGTGTCTGGGCGAACGCTGGGTGTAATTTGTGACGTCAAACCAGGAACGACAAGCACTGAACTGATCGCACTGGAAGAGTAAGTCTCGAGCTACTCAGAAACTGCACAGAGAAGTCTTTTCGCAATATTGCGAATCTTTCGTTCGCAATTTTGATAAGCTAAGATTCACTCCCAGTAGGCGGCGGCTTAGCGTGTGCAAAGCTGCTAAAAGCAGCTTGCGAGCGAACAACTCGGAATGAGGGCCATTGTTCTCTTTAGCAAGGCCAGCAGACACATGTAATGGCAGATGCTCACAGTGTAAAATTATTTATTATATGTCATGTGAAGGTAAAATTACATATAGTGCATACAATATGAAACATACAGGTATGTGGTGATACAGGTAAAAAAAAAACCCCAGTGGACTGTCCACTGCTTTAACCTGTATAATCACATACCTATATGTTTAATATTGGAAAGAGAAAGAGACAGACAGACAGAGACACAGAGAGAGAGAGAGAGAGAGAGAGAGAGAGAGAGAGAGAGAGAGACGGAGAGAGACACAGAGAAAGAGAGATACAGAGAGAGAGAGAGAGAGAGAGAGAGAGAGAGAGAAAGAGAAAAAGAGAGAAAAAAAAAGAGTAAGAAAAAGAAAAAGGGGTCAGGTCTGCCTACCCGCTTATATATGTGACACATACACACACAGGAACGAGGCGGCACTCTCCGGATTTCAATAGAAAGTAGTGTATTCAAAATTTAATCTCAAAGTGCAAAGTGCATAATAGGTACAGACGTTTCAACACCGCACAGGGAGTTTTTTTCAAGATACAAATGCTGCAAATTTTGTTATTTGCAGCATTTGGACCTTGAAAAAAACTCCCTGTGCGGTGTTGAAACGTCTGTACCTGTTATGCACTTTGCACTTTGAGATTAAAATTTGAATACACTACTTTCTATTTGAAATCTGGAGAGTGCCGCCTCGTTCCTGTGTGTGCATGTGTCACATATATAGGGGGGTAAGCAGACCTGACCCAGGGAACCCATCTTTCTCTATTATACATCCTGGATGGCACCCCAGTGGATGTTCATATTTACATTGAGTGCCAGCTATATATGACTTTATATATAACACTGTGTCGGCGGCGCTCAGGAAATAAGGACATTCATGTACAGGTGTAAGCTTCAACGTTTCGAAGGTTTAATCCTTCGTATATATGTGTGTGTATTTATATAATCTTACACTGTGAGCATCTGCCATTAAATGTGTCTGCTGGGCTGGCTAAAGAGAAAAATAATGGGTGGAAGAGAGCAATGTAGCAGAATCACCAACAGAGTTTTTCTCAGTCGTATTGTGTCCAAATATATGAAATATATATTAACATAGGCAGTTGAGATGAGTTATAAACTTACAAATAAATATATAATATGCAATTGCTTGGGTTGTTGTTTTTTTTATTACATGTGATGTGCAGCAGCAGTGTGATTGAATCCGTCTCCGGCTGTCCCATCCCCTTTACGTCAGCATGGCTGGGTACTTAGAGTCAGGGCAGCTCCTCTGCTCCCTTTAGCTGCAGACGTGCAATGTCATTATTTCCGCCGCCGGCAGAGGGTCTGGAGGAGGCAGGTCACGCTAAATCAATCATTCCTTCTTTAGCGCCACCCACCACCACATCATTGATATCGGTGGCCACGGTGCCGCTGGGCAGCGCATGGGGAGGCCCGGAACTTGAAGCCAGCCTCAGCTTCCTATTGATTCTTTCCGGCTTTCCCTAACCTGGGACTTGAAGCCGCCTCAGGCTGAGCCTTCTATTTTCCTATAGTCCTCTCGGCGCTGCCTGTGTGGCTAGTTTAAGTGATTAGTGTTCTGCCTCCAATTAGAAGAGCCGGAACACAGTTCTACCTTGTTCTGGCCCGATTTAACCTCTGCCCACACTCTTTTTTCAGTAGAAACACCCGAGCAGCATTAACACCCGCACCCCTCATTCACTAATAACATCCCCAGCAGCACTAACACCCATACTCCTTATCCATTAATAACACCCCTAGCAGCACAGACACCCCACATTAACTAATAGGATCCCAGCTACACCCCTTCCCCACCCTTCATTCACTAACAACTCCCCAACCTCAGAATATCACTCATAAACCCATAAACTTGTAATATGTTTGCCGCCCCCACACCCTCCCCTCCACTCACTTGCTTGCTGATGTATGCTAGTGTGGGTTGCTGTATGATCCACAGCCAGAGGAGAGGGAGATGGTCCCGTCATTGAGGAGGAACCGAATGAAGAGGTAGAGGCTGGGCAGGCACTGCTGTCTGCATGCCCACTCTTAACTGCATGCAGCACAGCGCGGTCCTCATGTCTGTCTGCCCCGCTCCTCTGCACAGCTGCGCGCCACGGGAATAAGACGAGGCGTCGCTCCGTGACGTTATCGCGTCTTATTCCCATCATGCCACTGAAAGGAGGAGGTGGGCCATGTCCCTGTAGTGCGCGCGCCTACCCGAGCAGCATCTATTGTTATGGGCGGGCCGGGCTGCACACACTAGGACCGCAAACTACACCAGGCAGCCGCAGAGCTGCCTGTAAAGATAGCTGCGGAGATCGGGCAAGGTGGGCTGGCGGAGGCGGAACGCGTTCCACCTCCATACACAAGTGACGGAACGCAGATCCGCCCCGTTCCGGCCCACTTTAACCCCTGCTGAGGAGTGTACTGTAATGATGGCTACTGAGGAGAAACAGTCAATGGATCTGTGGCACAAACTCTTGGGTCTGGGTTATGACAACGTCCAGAAACTGCTGGATGGAATGGTAACAGGGATCACCGTGAGCAACGCTGAAAGACCCATGTGTGAGAGTTGCATAAAAGGCAAGCAAACTCGCAACCCATTTCCAAATTCAGAGTGAAGTTGTCAACAAAATTGTGGAGTACAAAGATCTGGTGGAGAATCATACAGGTCTGAAACTAAAGATCCTGAGATCAGACAACGGTGGAGAGTATGATAACAAAGTCTTAGCAGCATTCCTTAGGAAATATGGCATAAAGCATCAGCTAACAATTGCCTACACAACAGAACAGAATGGCGTGAGTGAGCGGGCAAACCGCACAATTGTTGAGAGAGCACGGACTATGCTAAGTGATGCTGGCCTGGAAAATATATTTTGGGCAGAGGCAGTATCTACTGCAGCATACCTAAAGAATCGTGCACCTACAGTGGCCATCAAAGGTAAAAGGCCACTGGAGGCGTGGTCCAGGAAAAAGCCAAGTATCAGTCATCTTCGTGTCTTCGGGAGCAAAGCTTTTGCACATATACCAAAGGAGAAAAGGTGAAAGCTAGATCCAAAATCCATAGAATGTATAATGCTCGGATACTGCGACGAAAGCAAAAGATACAGACTTTGGGATGTTACAAGTAAGCCTGTTCTTAAATCCAGAGATGTGGTATTCTTCGAGACAGCACTACTAACTGGAGCAGTGGAACAACAACAAAATGTATTATTGGATGTACAGGTAGTAGAAAGCGTGTCAGAATCTGAGTGTGTCAAAGCAGACAACAAATCAGAGAACAGAGGGGGTTATTCCGAGTTGTTTGCTGCGTAGCGATCAGTGAAAAAAATGGCTAATCTGCACATGCGTATGCAGTAAGCAAAGTCAAGCAGTGAAAATGGATAACAGAAAAGTACCTTGGCGCCAACAAAGAATCAGCTGCACACAGGCTGGTCTATAAGGTATCCCAAATACCAAGGATAAAATGGGTAAGGTGAAGTAAGACCAGATGTTGTGCGCTTATAAGATTAATGAAAAAAGGGGTAATTTCCTCACAAGTCTTCTGCTAAATACTTCATATAAATAGGATCCATATGTGGGGAAAAAACAGAATTCCAAATATAGTGTAGTATATTCTAAATTTGAAAAATGAGTATATACGGATGATGTCAATGAAAATAGATGGGGGAATACCAGAACTAAGTGCAATACAAGCCACGATATATGCCTTTCAAAAGTATTCCGCAGTCAACCTTTACCACAAACGCTCCCCAGAAACGAAATTCATATAGGGAAAACAGAATTCCAGATATAGTGTAGTAGGTTCAGAGAAAAGTAATTTTAATATATACAAATAAAAATTGTTAATACATAAAAGGTAATAGATGGAGAATTACCACAAATAATAATAAAATCAGCGTTGAATAATGAGTCTCACTGGAAAGAATACAGCTCAAATATCCCCTGATATAAAAAGGTAAAGTTGGAGGTTTACCGGATTTTCAAGAAATATGTGCCTTTGATGTTACGAGGAAGCTGGCTCCGGAACCCGTCTCCCAAAGTGACACACAGTTCCGTCCGTCCGGTGAAGTTCTTTGCCACACAAGTTTCTCCTGTCATGCAGTGCCGACCAGTTTCGGGATCTCTCCCTTCATCAAGGCTGTATGACAGGAGCTGTGCTAAGTTTGGGCTATTTATGCTCTATGATGGTGTGTGGCACCATCCTGCGATGCATCTGCAATTTAATTGTGGACACATCGATGCAAGGTCGACCCCTACCTGCGCAGCCTGGCTGCACTGGCAGGCGTTCTCGCACCATTTTATTTCTTGGAGCTACTGCAGGTGACATCACTCAGACCCCCTTCCCCCTCAAATGGTCTGGACATACCTGCGTTATCAGAACCATGCATGCGAAATGCTGTATCAACCTCAACGGATGCCACTGTCAATCACTTTGTTGCCGCATCCTTGAAGGAGGAAGGGTCACGCACACGCACTGCAGCCGGTGCTCATGCACAGACCCTCGGTATTTAGCCGCTGCTTACAGACACGCGGCTAAATTTGGGTCTGAATAGACCCCTTTGTGCTCTGTATTGATAATTTGCAAATAAGGCTTTATACTGAAAAGATTGTTTATGAGACATGTTATATTGTTATGTATAGTTTACTAGTTAGTCAAATGTAATTCATATCTTTAATCATTACTAGTTAGTGATTGTAACCATAAAGCAAGTATTGTGATATTCACCTGCGACAATTATAGTATGCATTAATGCGTGTTTTAAGGAAATTTTAGTAACTGCGTTAATAATTGGAATGATATAATTACTGTATGTTCTTAGTATCAGTGTGACGACGTGCTCCAACACAATAAAATGAATGTCACCTTCAAAGTGTCTGTTACTGTACTGGGCTCTGGGGGCTTCTCTGTCCCTTTGCAATGGTACGAGGAATCTAGAAGAGGCATGACCCAAATCCATCTGGCAACACAGCCGCAAGCAGTTTCCAAAGCTAAAGCAGGTTCAATCCATTCACTGAAAGCCACCAAAGTTGGAGTGTCTCATAGGTAAGAAAAGACTCAAGCCAACTTACCTGAATCTAACGGGAAGGGATGGGGGAGGGAACCCTAAGATGAGTATATTGTACTGGGCTCTAAAGGGCCCTACAGACTGGGCGACCCACGCCGTGCTGCCCGACCGCCGATACAGCAGATGGGCGACCCAGCGGTGAGGGGGAGGTGACGGGGGGAATGAAATTCTTCACTCCCCCCGTCACCCGACTCCATAGCAATGCATGCTACTATGGACAATCTCGTCCATACTGGCCTGCATGCATAAGCGACGGGGCACCAACGATTAACGAGTGTGGGCCCGTGCATCGTTAATCGTTGGTGCCTACACACTGCACGATATGAACGAGTTCTCATTCATTAATGAACGAGAACGTTCATATCATGCAGTTAGATCTGCCAGTGTGTAGGGCCCTTAAGATTTCTGTTGCGGCCCTGGTGCTGCCAATGGTCCACATCGAGCAGCTCTCACAGCAGCAGCAGTAGCAGCAGCATTGCAACAGTTGCTGTGATGCAGCTGGGATAGCTGCTACTGACGGCAGCAGGGGAGAGGATGCGCGCACACACACACACACACATACACACACATATACACACACACACACACACACACACATACACACACACATACACACACATACACACACACACACACACATACACACACACACACACACACACACACACATATACACACACACACATACACACACATATACACACACACACACACACACACACACATACACACACACATACACACACATACACACACACACACACACACACATACACACACACACACACACACACATACACACACATACACACACATACACACACACACACACACATACACACACACACACACACACACACATACACACACATACACACACACACACACACACACACACACATACACACATATATACACACACACACACACATATACACACACACACACACACACACACACACACACACAGCAGGCACCACCTGGAGGACAGTGCTCACAAGAGCGAGAATGGCCCCCTGACTTAAGCGCCCCTCGCCCCTCAAAGGCTTAATCTGGCCCTGCTTGTTTGATTTGTACAGAGAATGTATATGTTCCCTAACAAATACAGTCATATTTGATGCATCAGCTGCCCACTTTATCAGAATTCATCATGATTGTAGTAGAACTGCCAGAGATGGATCAGTAGAGTCCAATGTAATGTGGTGTGTCTATGATGATTTGGGGTCTGTTATAGACATTACAGATCCATCTCTGACTCTTCTGTTAAAATCACAACGGATTCTTTCATTTAGCATTTAAATTATATATTTTTTTTGTAAAAAAACAATGGACTTATAGTCAGCCAGGACCCTAGCGAGAAGGGGCATATGAATCCCGGCTAAGCCACTAGGTCCAAACCTAGTCTACGGTCACCACCCCAGCTGCTATACTGAGAGAACAGCAGCACTGGCATTTATGTTATTCCTGATGCGTGTTTCTTGGCTTAGGAGGATTTAGCCATGTGTTCCTCTAAACCAGGGGTGGGGAACCTTTTTTCTACCGAGGGCCATTTGGATATTTATAAAATCCTTCGGGGCCATACAAAGATTCTCAACTTAAAAAATTACCCTGCCCCCCAGTAGGTCTGCCCCTTAGAGGTACTGTGTGTGCGCGCCGGAGGTGCACACGTGCCAAAAAATGGGTGTGGCCAGTTAAAATGGGACGTGATATACATAATGCCCCCAATAGTGCAGTGCCAGATCCACAATTGCCCTCACAGTGCCAGGTATACAAATGCCCCTCACAGTGCCAGGTATACAAATGTCCCCACAGTGCCAGGTATACAGATGCCCCCACAGTGCCAGGTATACAAATGCCCCCCCGTGCTGCTTACCGCTCCTTTCAGCGGGACACGGAGGAGAGCGCGGCTATGTTGGGCGGCGGCGTGTAGGACTTGAAACCAGCCGCCGGTTCGAGAGCCAATCAGAGCTCGCGGACCGGCAGCCGCGGCTCCTGATTGGCTGCCGGTCCGCGAGCTCTGATTGGCTCACGAACCAGCGGCTGGTTTCAAGTCCTACACGCCGCCGCCCGACATTGACGCGCTCTCCTCCCTGTCCTGACAGCTGAGACACGGCGGCGTGTCTCACTGAGAGAAGCAGGTGGGCCGGAGCAAACGGCTTCGCAGGCCTTATACGGCCCGCAGGCCGGAGGTTCCCCACCCCTGCCCTAAACCCTGGTGTTCAACCTCACGGGTCCTGTTTTTTGTCACACTGGGGGCATGTCCAGTGCTTCCCAAGCTGTTAAACTGTCCCCAGAACCTCACTGTAATAGATATTGTGTAAACTGAGAGGGTACTTGTTGTGACGTTCAGGAATATGTACAAAATGTTAATTAAATGGTTGCTGTTAATCCTCCAAAAATATATATTATGTTGAATAAATATTTCCACAATTTAAAGGGCTACTTGACAAGGGAATACAGCAGCAGTACCAACAGTTGTCTGTGTGGATTCCAGTATTGCTATATTTAACTAGGTCTGTAAAGCTAAACTGGTATTTTAAAATTTGTTTTAATTTTTTGAAAGCACATAGGGCCTAATTCAGGGTCGCAATCCGACCACAATCAGATCGTGATTCAACTGCAAAAATTACAGAAAAGATGCGGGCGCATGCACAGTTACCCATATTTTCCGCGGGGGGGGGGGGGGGGCGCAGAAAATGCGGGGTGGAGGGTGACAACGTTCCATTTCCTAGGAGGAGATGGAGCGATTACGAGGACGGAGGCTGGCAAACTGGAGGTGGTGCGAATGGGGGCGTCATGCGCAGTCACCACAATTGGAAACATGGAGGCAGGCTGGAGAGGGGGGCAGCAGTCAGCATGCTGGGCGACCTTGCCCTGTGATGGGCGGCCCACAGCATGCTAACTAATGTTTGCAAATTCTGCTAATTAGGAGGGGGTAGAGCGAGGACTGTGGGAGTAAGTACTGGAGGGGGTAGAGTGGACTGTGAGGACAGAGGGTAAGGAGGACAGGAGGGGATGGATAGAGGGTACAGAGAGGACTGTGGGGGTAAGTAGAGGAGGTGGTGGGTAGAGGACTTTGGGGGTAAGTACAGAGAGTAAGGAGTAAATAGAGGACTGTAGGGGTAAATAAAGGATTGTAGGGAGTAGACCGAAGAAGTTGAGGCTAGATAGAGTTGGTAGGGGACAGATAGGAGGAGGAGGAGGAGGAGGTATGGGTGTGTGGGGAGGGCTGTGCTCAGACGCATCTGCATTGTCCCTGGGACCTCACCAACATTAATCTGGCACTGCTCTTTTCACATTCACATTTCACTCCATTGGTTTTTTTTCAGAGTTGAGAGCAAAACAAAAAAAAGCAAGTCACTTTGCACTTTGGCAAAATCATGTTGCACTGCAGGTGGGAGAGATTTAAAATGTGCAAAAATATTAAGGGGTCTATTTGCTAAGTCTTGGAAAGAGATAAAGTGGATGCAGGTAAAGTACCAGCCAATCAGCACCTAACTGCCATGTTACAGGCTGTGTTTGAAAAATGACAGTTAAGAGCTAATTGGTTGGTACTTTCTCTCTCTACAAGGCTTAGTAAATAGACCCCTCAGGGGTAGTTTTAATAATGATCAGTTTTAGATCAATTTAAAAATCCATCTAAAATTGATCAACATCGACAGTGCTTTTCAGGGTCAAAATTCCATATTTAATACCAGTCAATTTGATGAACCAGCGTTGGTTGGTTTATTTTTTAAGTTCAAAATCAGTTTGTTTTTGTCAGTTCTATTCACAATTGTAAAAAGAGTGCTGGTAGGAACCTCAAAAAATATTATAAAGTATGATCCTAGCTGATGTTTAATTGGTTGCAAACCAAAGGAGAGAGACAGAAATAGTAGAAGAATATAA
The DNA here is from genome assembly GCF_028390025.1 of Pseudophryne corroboree. NCBI lineage: Eukaryota > Metazoa > Chordata > Amphibia > Anura > Myobatrachidae > Pseudophryne > Pseudophryne corroboree. The sequence goes on along the minus strand of NC_086449.1, from coordinate 667,565,042 downwards.
AACAGTGCAGCGGGCATACAAAAATGTTTAGTTGTATTGAACTGTGTAGAAAAGAAGTAGAAATTATACATAATATATATATATATATATATATATATTTTATCATAAAATTATATAAAACTGCAGTATACTAAAATAAAAACAAAATTGTAATCACATTCACATGAAATCAGTATTGGCCCAAAAACACTAAACTGTTAAATAACTGTAATAAACTGCAATAGAGACAAAAGTATCAATAATATAGACACAATTTACAAACAAGAGCATAATTGTATCACTAATTAATGCCAAGAGTACCAGCCAAATACTGCTTGCAAAAAGTCCGTATAACATGACTCAAAAGCAGGTAAAGTCAGCTATAGTCTTATTCTTTCCCCCACACCACCACTTCCCCACTTGACCATATCCCCTCCCTCCTCCTCCGCTACCTCTCTCCTTCTGCCTGTTCCCATCTTGCCCACCTTCTCAGTCTCACACTCTCATCAGGCACTGTCCCTTCTGCCTTCAAGCTTGCACTTGTCTCCCCTATTCTTAAAAAACCTACCCTTCGTCCAACCACCCTCTCCAACTACCAACTCATCTCTCTCCTCCCTTTTGCCTGCTGATGATACTCAAATCTACCTTTCCTCCCCTGATCTCTCCCCCAGTCTCCTCACTCATATCTCCAACTGTTATCTCTTCTTGATGTCCCAGCGCTTTCTTAAGCTAAACATGTCTCAGACTGAGCAGATTATCTTCCCACCCTCCTGCACAACCTCACCTCCCATGATTTTTATTATGTATTGATGGCACAACTATCTCCTCTATCCCCCAAGTGCACTGTCGTGGAAAAATCCTTGAATCCTCCCCTCTCTTTCAAACCACGCATTTACACCTCTCACAAACCTGTCATTTTCATCTCAAAAATATTTCCAGGATCAGACCCTTTCTCACCCAGTATGCTATTAACACCCTCATCAACTCACTGGTTATCTCCAGACTAGACTACTGTAATCTCCTCCTGACTGGCATGCTTGACAAATGCCTTTCCCCACTCGAAACTATCATCAGCAGCCTGGCTATTCTTCACACTACGTCCACCTCCCCTCTCCTACAAGCCCTTCACTGGCTTCCCTTCCCTTTCAAAATCCAATTCAAGCTTCTCACACTCACAAAGCCCCCACTTACTCCTCTGCCATTAACTCCCACCTGTCCTCTGTCTACTAATGCATGTTGTCTCTCCTGCCCACTGATTACTTCCTCCCATTCCTACCTCCAAGATTTTTCACATGCTGCTCCCCTTCTTTAGAATTCTCTACCTCTCCCCCTCAAACTCTCCACCTCTCTACAAAACTTCAAACGGGTTTTGAAGACCCACTTCTTCACCAAACCCAGCCAAATCTCATCCTGACCCTCTGTTCCACGTTCTGTCTTCCTCACCTGTGTCATCCCTGCCTGCTTCCCCTCCCCTTTAGAATGTAAGCTCTCACCTCTCCCCTTATGTGCTTATCCTTTTCTTACTCAAACCATCTTTGGCAGTACCAAATCCCATGGTTTTCTGCCAACCTGATACTTATGTCATCTACTGATGTAGCTATGTTTATTTACCCTGTACTTGTCCTATATTGTCATCAATGGTAAGTCACTGTTTTCTCAGTTTGATTATTCATTTACGTAATTGGGCACTGCGGTTCCCTTGTGGCCAGGGTCGGACTGGCCCACAGGGGTACCAGGGAAACCACCGGTAGGCCCCACTGCCTGATTGCCCACTCCTTCCTCTAGGGATCAGGTTCCAGACTGTGCACTTGTATACATGGTAGATATGTTGCATTACACTGCACTAGACTATTGTGTATTTCAAGCCTCTGTGGAGGCTGACCACACCCCCTTTGTAGGCTGGCCACATCCCTCAAGTATGGGCCCCTATTTCTGCATTCCCCCGGTGGGCCCTTCATGCCCCAGTCCGACACTGCTTGTGGCATCATATAAAGGATAATAATTCTTATAAACACGTGAAAAATTTAGTATATATATATATAGATATACTGATATTAGTGAGACTTTTATTCTGATGTTATAATAAAACCCAAAACGAGTATTTTAAGGTTATTAGAGGTCCCACAATTAGGTAAAATATCAGATTCAGCTGTGTCCAGCTGTATATTGTTAGTCAATACTTCCAAAACAGTTGCCACCAGAGCATAAAAAGTTTCTAAAATAGGAATCCACTAATGTAGGAGTAGACACTAGCTGTTGGATTTCACTTTTGTATATAGCCAGCCATAAATGAGATAGGGAGAGTGCTGGAAAGGGTTACATGCATGGATCTTTCAGCATAACCACTGTGAGCTGACTGCGGGGGGTGGCTGTCTGCGATCAGTATGGCTGTCTCTATCCAGTACCATCCATTGATCCAGATGATGGGGTTTACTTTTAATAGGTGATGGTGATGGCCATGAGGACGAAGATCGTGCCAAGTTTTACCAACCTATATACGTGGGGGCCTTTGAAGACCAACACGTGTGAAATGGTGAGTTTGGCATGACCCTTATTCTCTATGGCAGTTATATAGATGATTTGTTTACTATTTTGAATGGGGATGAAGAACAAGCACTTTCTTTTGTGACATCCCTTAATAACATCAATTATAATCTTAGGTTTGCTTACCATTTTCCCAAGTCTTGCATCTCCTTCCTAGATCTTAATTTGTTTATAGAGGATGGGAAGATTGTATCCTCCACTTTTCAAAAGAAAGTGGACGCAAATCATTTTCTCTACCATTGAGGTGTCCATTACAACATTGGTGGGATAATATCCCAAAAGGACAACTTATGAGACTTCAGAGTAATTGTAGTTAGAGTCCACTTATCTTATTCAATCAAAAGAAATTATAATTTTGCAGAGAGGTTATCCAGCAAACCTGTTAAGTAAGGCATTTACTGAATTATGCTTTATGAGTAGGAAAGACCTCTTGATACCATCGACCGAGAATAAAAGACAGGCCCTTATTATACAAATGTGGATCTTATTGAACATGTGCCATATATATGTAAATATAATAAATCCGCATATATGATTAAAAAGAGACCTAATTTAAAAAGAGACCTAATCCAAAAGAATATAATTTCAGACAAAACCCAGTGGTGCTTTTTTAAGAGTAACAATCTGAGTAATATCTTGGCACCAAGCTTTCTGAAACCATAAAACACCTGTCACAGGTCCTGGAGAGGAATATTGGTTTTCTAGTGCTCCCATTGGCTTTTTTGTGGTAGGTAGTACATGGTGCATTATGTGTCAACATGCAAATAACAAAACCAAAAGAGTTTTTAGAATTTTTCAAAGCAAACTTAAAATAATTAATTGTGACTGTAATTTATTTGCTACAATGTAGCTGTAAATATATATATATATATATATATATATATATATATATACATACACACAACAACGAAGAACGAGGCGGCACTCGGAGACTCTACAGCAAACGTGTATTCAAAAAAAGTGCAATCATATATATATATATATATATATATAGGTAGAACCACCATAAACCTTCAATCAGACCTGATTGCTAGGCTGCGTTTTCGCACAGCGGGCGATCAGGTCTAAACTGCGCATACATCTGCACTGCAATGTGCAGGCGTGTCGCACGGGTACAAAGCGGATCGCCGCTCAGCGATGGGTTTGTGTGAAGAATCCATTCGCGCGGGCGAACGCAAGGAGTTTGACTAGAAGAGGGCGTCTGGGTGTCAACTGACCGTTTTCAGGTAGTGGTTGGAAAAAACGCAGGAGTGTCCAGGCGTTTGTAGGGCTTATTCCTGATGTCAATTCCGGTCCCAGACAGGCTGATGTGATCGCAGCGGCTGAGTAAGTTCTGGGCTGTACAGAGACTGCACAAGATCTGTTTGTACAGCTCTGCTACACATGCGTTCGCACACTTGCACAGCTAGAATACACTCTCCCTGTAGGCGGTGACTATCTGATCGCAGAAGGAAAAATCGCTTACTAACGATCAGGTCTGAATTACCCACCATGAGTGTAACTGCTTCTTTGCAGATGAATTGAACTAGAGCCTTGATCTTAATGAAGTATTTTAATGCTCTGCATTTTGCTTAAACTCTTTTCTATAATTTTATCAATTTGCCTTGTTCGCTATTGAATTTTCATGTAGCCATCCCTCTGTTAAATTAGATGTCCCCATTTTTGTGGCATGCTGTGCATATATATATATATATATATATATATATACACACACACACACACACACACACACACACACACACACACACACACAGAGAGGAATCAGCGGCACTCCAGGTCATGTTCAAACAGTTATATTCATGACAGACATGTGCTGTTTAATGATTTAACGTTTCAGGGTTCTCATGGCCCCTATTTCAAGGTGTACATGTTGCACTGTGGGTGAATAAACCTTAGTCTACAGTGCAACATGTACAGTCGCCAAAATCACAATAACGATTCCAAAATCCCGACAGGGGTACAATGGCACCGCCGGAATACAGTTGAAGAAGGGGATTCTCCCGCGATGCACTTGCCCCGCTGCCGGCATTGTGGCGGATGGGATGCCACTGTCGGTATAGTGACAGCCGTCATTCCATGGCGTTCCCAAGTCAGCTATATAAAAAGAACTGTGTCAAACAAATAGCTACAATTTCTCAACTGATACAAATGAGAGACCTACTTAAAAAAGACACTATTTTATTTAGCAACATCATTTTGCAATCAGGAGCAGATGTATTAAACCTGGAGAAGTGATTAAGCAGTGATAAGTGGAAGGTGATAACGCTCCAGCCAATCACCTCCTAACTGTCAATTTACATATTGGAGCCGATTGGCTGGTGCGTTATCACCTTGCACTTATCACTGCTTTATCACTTCTCCAGGATTAATACATCTACTTCTGGAGTAATTAGTGTGGACCACTAGTGGGTACCACACTAAAAAAAGAAAGCTTAGTGTGTGGCGCACTCTTTTGAAATGATTATTTGTTAATAAATTATGAAATAAAAGTTATATTTTAAGATAAATCTCTAAATCCAGGCATGTAAGTATATTTAATAGCCTGTGACAATGCTAAATACTTTTGTCGTATAAACAACCCTTTATGAGGTCTAAGAACACTGTACGCTGTTTACTTAAGAAGTACCGTAATGGTACGCTGTTGGCGTAACGATCGCTCGGCCGTAGGCGAGACGCTCAAGCGTCACGTTCGCTCGCGGCCCAGCGATCACAGGACACGTTATTGGTTATGTCTAGGGTAATGATTCGCTGTAGCGTAGCCTACGCTCGAGACCACGAGGAGGTCACCAGCGATGCAGACGCTCACAACACTATACCTTTATGTTAAAACCTTATACCAATGAAATACACTGAATACCTTAATGTGAGTACAGGGTGTAAGTGCAACCTTGTGTAACCTGACTAACTACAAAGCTGCTTGAGCGTCACCGACGCTCAAGTGAACACTTAACACTATAGAAAATACACAGATACTGGTTTAGGTTCCAAAGCCTATTAACTATGTATTATAACTAATATACTTGCAAAAAGGAATCACAGTACAAATGATACACTACAGTATAACATAAACCACCTAACCAGATAACTATACAGGAAACACACTACAATACAATACAGTTAAGTTTAAGGAGAAATAAGAGAAGATGAGAAGACAAGAGAGAGAGAGAGATTTGAGAGAGATTGGCTCACAATAACATTAAAAGACAATATGGTTGCAGCGAAGCTTACACATGTGAGGAACAATCGCTGCGCAGTTAATCAATGCTGAGAATCTTTGTTTAGAAAGTACTTGAGCTTACCCATGCTGCCTGTCCCTATATACACAACACCCAGCTACACAATCGTCCCTACAATGCCGCATGGGGCAGAAGCTAGACTCCATTTTATTCCAAAATGTCCAAGCCTCAAAACAATGCATATGTTCTGATTTTACAATTCCAAACAATCTAAATCACCTTTCACAATTTCAAGCAAACACAGTATCTCTATAACCAGAGCATATGAGTTATCACAAGACCAGACCACCAGGTACTCACAAGTATCAGCCTGCCATTGCTACCCGCACATATTCAAAAGTACTGCATGGTGGTATTTATGATTAACAAGATCCCAGCTACCATCACAGATTCCACAGGGCACCAACACTAACACCCAACAATCATCACAGCCAAGTTACAATATCCTATTTAAACCAGAAAGCAATATGTCTATATTTCCTTCTATAGCCATGTGATTCTATACTTAGCCTTTGGGAAGGAATTCTGTCCTGGGGATGTAGCCGCCATGCTGCTTGATGCTAGCTTAGTTCTGAGTGTCAGTCAGCCCTGTGATCTCCAGTGGGTATATCATACCTGCATTCCAGCTGTGGGGGTGTGTCAACCACAGGAAGTGTGTGTCCCTCCCAGCATGTGAGCCAGCTGCATCAGTGGCCTTGGTTATGTAACACAATGGGTGATGACCAACACATTCCTGTCTAGTGAGAAGCTATTGTTTGGCGAATACAAAACAGAATCCTGTCTGGGTTTTGTTCTATATTCATGATGTCCACTTTCAGTTGAGACAATGACATCTCAGCCCTCATTCTCCTGTATACAAATCCAGCCCCATTTGTAAACACAGGTGTTGGCCCTCCTTATTGAGTCTCAAAAGCTCAGTGTAATTAAAGGCTATTGTACTCCGTCTGCGGGAAAGATACTGATTTGGAGTACAATTGATCTTCAATTACTATTCCTGTGTTTACCTTATGCATGTGTAGATATGAGGCCCTCTTAACATGCAAACTATTGTTTGGGGGATCTCTGAGGTCAAAGAGACATTTGAGACCTACTGATGCCTGTCTCCAACTGTTCAGATGCATGACTAAGTAAGAACAAATAATAATAAATAAATGGACATAACTTCTTATGTCCATAACTATTCGCACGAGCAATTAATACGCTCCAAACCAACACCGGAATATTGCTAATTAAATACTCTTCCGATGGGTACCAAACACTGCTGTATGATTCCTGTTAGACCCTTCGTACGATGCAAAGAGGGACTCCTCAGCTCAGGGACATTCTATTTTAACCAAACTTTCAGAATCTATCAAAGGGACCATGATCTATAAACTACATTAATTGTGAACAGTTGTAACGAATGGGTCGCACGCTACGACTACGTAAACTCTACCGTAAATACGCATACCGCGCCTGCGAGTGCACGCTATTGCGGGTATGCGCCTCCACGGGAGAGCGCACGCATGCGCAGCACGGACCAGTGTGCGGTGCAAATATGGCAACGCGCATAGAGACATTTTTCTGACTTCGACACCTGAGAGTGAAACCATTCTAAAATCATTACCCCAATTTCAAGATATTGGTTAATTTACCAGTATAGTGGGGGCAAGAGAGATTATATGCTGTCAAGCTAAGTGATATATTAGTAAGAATTAATTGTGCTATAATGGCTATCCATATAGCCTATTAGCAAGACTTAATTAGTCCCAAGTCCCAGACGTGAGTCTGACTGTTCTTTGAAAAAAATAAATAGCTATTTGCATAGAGAAACTTTCTGTGTTTACAATATATTACAGTAGTTGATACCAATCACAGAGGTAAGTTTTATAATTACCTCAAAGAGAACCTCTGCGTAGATCTCCCAAGTTACTCCTCATCCTTGTGGATTCATACAGTGGTAGTATAAATATGAATTGTAACATGTGTACATTCTATCTGCCAGTCTATTGTCCAGACTGCAGTGGTCGTACATATGTACTTTAATAGGTGATTTTGTATCCACAACGGTGAGATACAATTGTGTCCAAAAAGGAGCAACTTATGTCAGAGAGGAGATAGTAGATACATTGTCTCAAAGCTTTCGTAGAGAGTACTGTTGAATATATACAGGGACACCATAACAAGCTTGTTGGTGGTACAGATAAATAGTCCCTGTTCTCTCAAAAAGAAAGCATAGGTAGGTCTGCGGGATATGCGTCTAACTGATCACAAAAAGCATTCAGTGATTCTTTCCATAGTATACAACTTAGGTTTTACATAGGAAGATATGCGTCACAATCAGAGAGCACATATTTCAGTAGTGATCATATCAATTGGTTAGAATAAATAGATGATATGAACCTTATCCCACCGAGCACACATAATAGAAAACCTGCGCAGATAGGTATAGCGGCACTCAAATATGCAGATGCCTATAATTTGATCTCTATTTGATTGGATAAATTCTGTAACATAAATTCTTAAACTATCTCTAGCATTGAGACTGTTTCTGTGACATGAATCATTAGACTCTCTAATATTGAGACTGTTCCAGGATAAATACTGAACACACCGCAGTTCTTTTAAGACACATAGCCTGTCATATACACCTTTATCTCTTTGCTACAGGAAAACTTTGCTATTTTTCACAGATTATTATAGTATATAATACCTGGTATCAATTATAGCAACTATTGAGATGTACTAATATTATCAACTCATGTGAAAGATTTTTTAATTATTTCCAGATATAATAGCTGAGAGAAAAAGGGTCCCAGGTGTAAAGTGACGGTTTCCCTTTCTACTGTTGTCCCATGTGCCGAGGATACATCTACCCCTCAGAGTTTTGAACAATACCATGTATATCTCGGAGTATTCCTTGGAAAGCTATTTAAATTCAACATACCCATAAAGTTATTCATTATATATATATATATATATATATAACTTTATAAAATTCACTTGCCAATGGTGATTTGAATATTATTTTTATTCTTGCAATAAATTGAGAAAGTGCATTTTATATACAATACTGTCTACAAAGTTTATATAAATCTCATTAAGCTGGTTTCTAGCACCTTTAATATATTCACTATTTCCTCAGTGCCACCAGTCCTTCTGACTAGTAGCAAGTATTTGACTACCCTATATTTAACAAAGGGGTACTGGCAAGTACCACTCAATTCCTCAGCCAAACTCAAAACAGCCTTTTCGACACCAGAAGGGCTGTTCCAGTACAAGGTGTTGCCATTCAGCCTGCATGGCGCTCCAGCTACATTCCAGTGTGCAATGAACAAATTGCTGAAAAATCATCGAGAATATGCCACCGCTTACCTCAATGACATAGTCATCCATAGTCAGGACTGGGAATCCCATCTTCCCAAAGTTAGTGGCTTTTCCAAAATCATTGAAATGTCACGACTTGTAGGCAAACCCCGTCAAATGTACGATAGCCATGTCAAAATGCCAAGTACCTGGGCTATGTGGTCGGCCAGGGGAATGTAAAGCCCCAGGAAGATAAAGACAAGGCTGTGAGGACTGGTCTAAGCCAGAAAGGAAATCTCAACTATGGACTTTCTTGGGTTTGGTCAGTTACAATTGGTGGTTTGAGTCACTTTGTTGATGGAATTCCATAAAAAGAACCCGGCCACATTAAATTGATCCAAATCCTTGGAGGATACATGGAGGGATTTGAAGGAAGCCTTGTGTATGGCATTTATGCTACAGGCACCTCATTTTGAGGAGAGGTTAGTTCTGCAAAGAGATGCCTCCATGACTGGTCTGGGGGCAGTATTGCCACAGGGGGTGGAGACCTAGAAGAGACTTTCTTTTCCTCAGCAGTAACCTTCTCCCGAGAGAAAAGAAATATGCTATGGTGGAGCAGAAAAGTTTAGCAATTGGTCTGGTATGTGTGGAGAGGATAAAAGGACTGTGGGATCTGGTGGGTGGGGCTTCTAACGCTGAATAGCAGCCGGACGATAGCTAGGGTCAACTGACTAAGCAGACTGAAGAGTGAGATGTCATTTGTAAGCAGGTCTCTACATATTATATATATATACATACATACATACATACATACATACATACACACACACACATACATACACACACACACACACACACACACACACACACACACACACACACACATATACATATATACAAGCAAAGAGGTTCCCTTGGTTAGACTGGCTGGTCTTCTCCTAGTACAGGAACCAGGCGGCACTCCACTGGTTTAGTGTAACAATAAAACTTTTCATACATCCATTACAAATAGGCAAGCATCGTGCAAAGTGACTGACGTTTCAATGCCTCACATTTTTACAAAGTGCCAAATGTTTAATAAGTGCAAAATATGAAACAACCTTGTTTAATTTTTTGCACTTAGTAAACATTTGGCACCTTGAAAAAAATGCCTATGAGGCAGTCAGTCATGTCAGTCACTTTGCACGAGGCTTGCCTATTTGTAAAGGATTTATAAAAAGTTTTATTGTTACACTAAACCCGTGGAGTGCTGCCTGGTTCCTGTACTAGGAGAAGACTGGCCAGTCTAACCAAGGGAACCTTTCCTTTCCTGAGTATCTATCTAAGGAGGGCACCCCGGTAACTGCTCCAACAGAGAATGCCTGCTACTATATCTATATATCACAAATAAAATAGGATTTTAATACCTACCGGTAAATCCTTTTCTCTTAGTCCGTAGAGGATGCTGGGAACTCCAAAAGGACCATGGGGTATAGACGGGATCCGCAGGAGACATGGGCACACTATAAGACTTTGAACAAGTGTGAACTGGCTCCTCCCTCTATGCCCCTCCTCCAGACCTCAGTTAGAGAACTGTGCCCAGGGAGACGGACATTTCGAGGAAAGAATTTATTGTTTAAACACGTTGAGTGTCATACCAGCTCACACCTCGAACATGCCGCAGAACGTGGCATTCAACAGAACACCAGCCGACGGCATGAAAACCATACAGCAATATGCTGACCGAAAATGTAACACAACCTGTGTGTAAACACGACCAATAATAACATACCGCTAGCCATGGCAGGAATAACGTCAGCAACAGACTGACTGAAAAGAAACACCACAGGAGTGTAACCAAAACCAATAACTGCAGATACAGTACGCACTGGGACGGGCGCTCAGCATCCTCTACGGACTAAGAGAAAAGGATTTACCGGTAGGTATTAAAATCCTATTTTCTCATACGTCCTAGAGGATGCTGGGAACTCCAAAAGGACCATGGGGTTTATACCAAAGCTCCAGACCGGGCGGGAGAGTGTGGACGACTCCTGTAGCACCGATTGAGCAAACATGAGGTCCTCATCAGCCAGGGTATCAAACTCGTAGAACTTTGCAAAGTGTTTGAACCCAACCAAGTAGCTGCTCGGCAATTTTGAACCGCCGAGACTCCTCGGGCATCCGCCCAAGAAGAGCCCACCTGCCTAGTAGAATGGGCCTTCACCACTTCTGTAACAGCAATCCAGAACCTGTAGAAGCAGGGTCCCCAATTTTGTTGGGAGCCTACAGGATAAACAGAGCCTCTGTTTCTCCAATCCGAGCAGTTCTGGCGACAAAAAAAAAAGAAAAAAAAATTCAAAGCACTGCCTACATCGAGAGACTTCGAATCAGCCAAGGCTTAAGTGGTCACAGGTACCACAATAGGCTGGTTCCTGTGAAACGCGGAAACCACTTTTGGCAGAAATTGTTGCAGAGTTCTCAATTCTATCCACCTGCGAGATCAAATAGGGCTCTTGTGAGACAAAGCCGATAATTCCAACACCTGCCTTGCGGACGCCAAGGCCAATAGCATGACCACTTTCCAAGCAAGAAATTTGAACTCAATCTCTCGTAAAGGTTGCAACCAGTGTGACATAAGAAGCTGCAACACCATGTTAAGGTCCCATGGTGCCACTGGGGGCACAAATGGAGGTTGGATGTGCAGCACTCCTTTCACGAAAGTCTGAACTTCTGGAAAGGTGGCCAATTCTTCTTGAATAGCATTGATAAGACCGAAATCTGTACTTTAATGGATCCTAACTTTAGGCCTGCATCCTTTGCTTGCAAAAAACTGAGAAAACGACCCAGCTGAAATTCTGCCGTAGGAGCCTTCTTGGATTCACACCAAGGCACCTCTACTCCCTCCAAATATGGTGGTAAAGCTTCGCCATTACTCCTTTCCTAGCCTGAAGCAATGTGGGAATTACTTCACTGGAAATACCCCTTCGGCTAGGATATGGCGTTCAACCGCCATGCGGTCAAATGCAGCCACGGTAAATCTTGATACACGCCCGGACCTTGCTGTAACAGGTCCTCTCATAGAAGAAGAGTCCAGGGACCTTCTATGAGTAAGTCTTGAAGATCTGGATACCAAGCCCTCCTTGGCTAGACCGGAACAAAGAGGATCGCCTGAACCTTTGTTCTTCTTATGCTTAACACCTTCGGAAAAAGTGAAAGTGGAGGGAACACATAGACCAACTGAAATCTCCATGGTATCGCGAGGGCATCCACTGCTATTGCCTGAGTGTCCCTTGACCTGGAACAATATCCTTGAAGTTTCTTGTTGAGGCGAGATGCCATAATGTCTAATTGAGGAATTCCCCAAAGACTTGTCACTTCTGTGACCCCCCTCTCCTGGATGGAGATAGTGTCTGCTGAGGAAGACTATTTCTCCGTTGTCTACACCCGGAACGAAGACTGCTAATAGAGCGTTTACATGCATTTCCGCCCAGCGGAAAACTTTTGCGGCTTCAGCCATTGCCGCTGTGCTCCTCGTTTCGCCCTAGCGACTTACTTACGCCACTGCTGTTAAGTCGTCCGACAGAATTAAGACAGGCAGATCACGAAGAAGATGTTCCGTTGTAAATAGCTCTTAATTCAAGAATGCTTATTTCAGACAAGCTTCCCGGCTTGACCTTTTCCCCTGGAAATTCCTAACCTGGAAAGACTGCTCCCCAGCCTCGGAGACTTGTATCCATGGACACCAGGATCTAATCCTGGATCCCGAACCTTCATCCCTCTAGGAGGTGAGAACTGTGCAGTCACCACAGGAGAGATATCCTGGTCCTGGAAAATAGGATTATTTTCCGGTGCATGTGCAGGTGATACCCGGACCACATGCCCAACTGGTCCACAAAGACCACTCTGGCATTTGTCCTGCTCACCGAATAGGCCGCAACCATCTTCTTCATCAACGGAACGTATTGATGGGTTTACACTGTTGCAAACTTGATCCGCCTCTGGATCCTCAAATCTTTCCACAGGAAAAAACAAACTCTCAACAGTTCAGTATCTAATCTTATTCCCAACTTTGACCTCTGCGTCGTAGGGATCAACAATGATTCTCTGTGTTGAAGAGCTGTCAGAGAGAAACAACGATTCATACCACTTTGTCACGATCCGGGTATCTGGACGCCATTACTTACCCTTCAGATGCCTCCTAAGGCTGGCTCAGCGTTCCAGGACCGGATCCCATCTGTTATACTGATGTCCACATTCTTGCCTCCTCTCCTGTCACTCTGAGATGTGGTCACCGCAACGCCTGTTACATCCGGAATGGCGTCTTCCGCGGCCTCCGCCGCTGTTCCTGAGTTTCTACATGCAGAATGTCAGAGTGGTGATTACGTCAGCCGCGGCCTCCGCTGTGCCCGCGTGGTTAAATGTGCACTTATCAGTCTGGCGTCTCCTGTCTCCTGTGGCCGGCGCCGCCATTACTGTTTTAATTCCCACATGGATTACAAACCAAACTTCCCTCCAAGTGTCTGCATGGGCGCAGCCATCTTGAATTCTGTCACCTGTTCATTTCCACCAATCTGTTGTTACCATTGTAAATCTGCATAATTGCCTAGCCAATCCCTTCCTTGCTGCAGGTATAAGTATTCTGTGCCTGAGCAAGGAAGGCGTCAGTGCTTTGGTTGTCAAACCTAGTTCCAGTTTGTCTCTCTCCTGTGGTTGTTTTCCAGGTTCCTGTTCCTATCTCCAAACCTCCACTAAAGAGACCCGCACCAGCATTCCACCTGCGGTGTAGCCTGACACTCCTATCCATTTGGATTCATCTGCTTCCAGCTACAGATCCACCTGCTTACAGCAATCAGCTTCCAGCAGAGATCAGCTCTTCTTAAAGTGCCGGTACCCTTTTCTACAGATTACCATTTATCACCGGTATAATTATTTCACCGCTCTCAAGCTCCATATATCAATTCATATTTCATCGCTCTCAAGCTACATTTATTATTTAACTGGTTCCAGCCAGTATCCACTCCGTGCCAACATCAGTCTGGTTCCAGCCAGTATCCACAGCAGCCGTTTTATCCACAGCAGCCCAGCTTTTCCTGGAACACCAGCTGGTACGATCCTGGGCTATTTCCATTGCTACAGTCGGGCCTGGTAAGGACTTTCCAACTAGAAGATTATAAGAACTATCTCATACTACCAGAGCCCTGTGGCCCTTGCCACCCTGTAGTACCCAGGAACTGTATTTATCCTCTGCTGATTTTATGTTTTCTTTTACTGCTGCTGTGTTACGGAGTATGTCATAATAAAAATCATTGACTTTTACTTTGATTGTCGTGGTCACGCCTTCGGGCAATTCTTCTACATGTAACTTACATGTCTAGGGGTCTGATTCAACCTCCCAGGTTCCTTTACACCTCAGCCCCTACAACTGAGGCTGCCTCCCGTCAGCTCAGGCCCTCAGTTGTGACACACTTGTTTCTAGACCTCGCCGTAGTCAGGAGAGCGTCCCAGTACAGAATAATAATGGCTCTTACTATTGAAGGCAAACCATCATACTGCCATCACTCCACTGAAATGACAATCCATAACAGCAAAACCCAGGTAAGCTTAATGCGGATGAAACCGCATTTAAACCGTCTTATTTCTTTACAGGCTAGAGATCACTGCCATGAGAGATTCCTACTTGCAGTTCAATTTCCTAAGTAGAAATCCTTTTGGGATTGTTCTGACCAAGCTGTCCGGGCTCAGAAGCATAAAAAAGCTTGAATAACAGCTTTTTTTTTTTTTTTTGTGACAGGGACAGCCGGACCATGTCCTTATCCTGAACCACTCTTGTATGGTGTTGCATACTACCTCACCGTCCAGAGGAGAATCAGTAAGATCTATTTGAAAAATCAGTGAGGGGAATCATCTGGAAAACTCGAGTATGTCCCCCTTTGGACTCTATACTCATTGTGTCTAGTCCATTCCAGGACTGACTGAAGAGTATTAGACGAGTTCCCACCAGTGTGGGCTTCTCTGTGCAGTTGAAAGGGCTGCACAGACCTCTTACCTTTTCACTTCCTTCTACCTACAAAGAAGGGGAATAAAATGGTATCCAACCGGTCAAAAGGACTGCATCCCACAAACAATTCGTCACCAACCGCTGTGATGGAACATAGCACAAGAAGGTAGACTTACCAGTGGTATCTGCCGAGATCAACTTAACCAAGCCATCCCCAAACCAGATTATCCCTTCATAGGGAAGATACTCCAGGATTTCTCGGAGTCAGTGCATACCTCTTGTAGTCACACAGCAGCAAGCTGCAATGTTCTAGATAAGACCCAAGGAATATCCCATTTCTCCCCAGGGTAATTATATCGGATAACACGGTAACCGACCATTTCTGAATAAAAGCACTCCCCCCATACGTATGTAATGCAAATATCATCAAAGCATATAATTAAAATATCACTTAGCTTCCTGTATACGATCCTTTGTGACAGGGCCCCGTGCAGACCAGGGGTTGACTTTCACTTTATTCTATCCATGGCGGGAAAAGAATAAACACTCGGACACCTTGTGAGGATTCGAGACCATCTTGTCACGGCTTACCTAGAGCTTCATTAACAGAGCGACCAGCACATGAGAAGGAATAACTTTACTTCAGCATTCATAATAATTTGTAATACAAATATACACATTTAAATACACATATATACACATATCTATATATACATCTCATATATAGATAGATAGATAGATAGATAGATAGATAGATAGATAGATAGATAGATAGATAGATAGATAGATAGATATCTGTCCGGAACATCAGGGTCCCTAGTGACATTAATGTGTTCTGAATGTGTATGGACATTTACTGAATGCCAAAGTTGTGGATCTAAACAGGAAACATTATAGCCGACATAAAACATAATATTCGTGTCGACAACAGGGAGCAGTAACTGGGCAAAATAAATTTTTTGTGACCCCAAAGGGGTCTGAGGGAGATATGTACCTAATTTCACCAGGCTATCCCACAAATACTACCACGTCTGTGCTCGAGCTACAGCTCACTGCAAACGTACCATACATATATATACACATACAGGTATAGGTTTTTTATATTATTTTACACCCAGTCATAATAGTTGGTGCCGACAGCAGAGCTGGATTAAGGCTTTGGGGGGCCGGGGGCACTTAATACTGGGGGGCCCTAAAGATTAACATTTTTGGATCGGGTATTAGGAGGTCATTTAGATCTGATCGCTGCTGTGTGTTTTCGCACAGCGGGTGATCAGATCCGAACTGTGCATGCGTATGTGCCACAATGCGCAGTCACGTCGGACAGCTACAACGGGTATAGGTGGTCAGCGACGGGATGGTGCGAAGGAACCATTCGCACGGGCGTTCGCAAGGTGATTGACAGGAAGAGGCCGTTTGTGGGTTACAACTGACCGTTTTCAGGGAGTGTCCGGAAAAACGCAGACGGGCTCAAGCATTTTCAGGGAGGGTGTCTGACGTCAGCTCCAGCCCCGATCAGCAGGAATCAATCGCACTGGAAGAGTAAGTCCCGGGCTGCATAGAGACTGCACACACTGCTTTTTAGCAGCTCAGCTGCACATGTGATCGCACACTTGCACAGCGAAAATACACTCCCCCCTGTAGGTGGCGACTATCTGAACGCAGGACAGCAAAAAACGCTGCCCAGCGATCAGATCTTAATGACCTCATTAGTGCGCAAGCCTTCAGTGTGCACATAAACTGGGGTGTGGCCACAAGTCTCACGCCCATTTCACTTCATGCTGGAGGCATGGACATTGCTTTTCCCAGCAGCCCCAGCCTCATGCGCACAGTAGTTGGGAGCCAGAGGCGGAACTAGCGCCAGTGCAGGCAGTGCCTTGCACTGGGGCCCGAGACTGTCAAGGGGCCCGCAGCCAGAACGGCATGTAAAGAGTCAAACTGACTCATTACATGCCGCCTGGCTGCCGCTGTGTTCCGCCGCCGCCGAGGAGATGATGCGCGCACCGGCTACAGGGGGGGAGGAGGAGGAGGGGGGATGGAGGAGGGAGCCGCAGCAGCGCTGTGTTATTGGTAGAAGCGCTGCTGCTGCTGGCCCTCTCCTTTACCATAGGCTGCCCTCCGCCGCTGTGAATGCTGGGATGCGCATCGCATCCCAGCTTTCACAGCGGCGGAGGGCAGCCTATGGTAAAGGAGAGGTCCAGCAGCAGCAGCGCTTCTACCAATGACATAGCGCTGCTGCGGCTCCCTCCTCCACCCCTCCTCCTCCTTCTTTTCCCCTGCCAGAACAGAAGCTGCACGAGGAGCGTGAGCCAGCGGAAATGGTAAGTATACCTATTCTATCTATCTATCTATCTATCTCTCTATCTATCTATCTATCTATCTATCTATCTATCTATCTATCTATCTATCTATCTATCCTGTCTGCCGTAATGAGCAAAACATGGGACGCTGTCTGCCGTAATGTATAATAAATGGGACGCTGTCTGCCGTAATATGCAAAAAAATGGGACGCTGTCTGCAGTAATGTGTAATAAATGGGACGCTGTCTGCCGTAATGTGTAATAAATGGGACACTGTCTGCCGTAATGTGTAAAAATGGGACGCTGTCTGTTGTAATGTGTAAAAAAGGGACGCTGTGTGCCGTAATGTGTAAAAAGGGGACGCTGTCTGCTGTAATGTGTAAAAAATGGGACGCTGTCTGCCGTAATGTGTAATAAATGGGACGCTGTCTGCCGTAATATACAAAAAATTGGACGCTGTCTGCCGTAATGTGTAATAAATGGGACGCTGTCTGCCGTAATGTGCAAAAAATAGGACGCTGTCTGCCGTAATGTGTAAAAAGGGGACGCTGTCTGCTGTAATGTGTAAAAAAGGGACGCTGTCTGCCGTAATGTGTAAAAAAGGGGACGCTGTCTGTCGTAATGTGTAAAAAGGGGACGCTGTCTGCCGTAATGTGTAAAAAAGGGACGCTGTCTGCCGTAATGTGTAAAATAGGGGACGCTGTCTGTCGTAATGTGTAAAAAGGGCACACTGTCTGTCATAATGTGTAAAAAGGGGATGCTGTCTGCCGTAATGTGTAAAAAGGGGGACGCTGTCTGCCGTAATGTGTAAAAAAGGGGAAGCTGTCCGCCATAATGTGTAAAAGGGTCTCTACCTGGTCTAGTGGTACTACCGTGCAGCGTAATTTGAATAATGGAGACTACTGTGCACCGTTATATGAATTGGTATTATTTTGTGGCCACACCCCTTCCCCACGAAGCCATGCCCCTATTTTTTTGCGCGCGCCTGCGGCGTGCACTGCCCCTGCTTTGTATAGAGGGGCGGGGCTCCAATGCCATTTCTTGCACACAGCACTAAAATTACTAATTACGGCACTGTTGCTAGGTATCCATTTCTCTAGCCCTGAGTAGGTCCCCCTCACCAGATCCTCTCCAGGGGTGAGGCGGTGGACTTAGATGGGATGGGGGGTGGGGGGGCAAAGCATTTTGTCACACATGGGCCCACCGCTCGCTAGTTCCGCCACTGTTGGGAGCATTATGTCCTTCCCTTTGCTCCTGCCCACTAATGGGACAGAACCCAAAAAACAGTACTGTCCCATCACATTGTGATTGTTGGGGCGATATGCATATGCACATATACAGTACACATACATATATACTGTGAGACACATAAATACAGTCACATACAGTACTTATACACATACATACTGTCACACACATAAATATACATATGTACAGTCGCACACACAGTCACATGCATACTGTCAAATAAGTAGTCACACACATATACACATACATACAGTATGTACAGTTAGACACACATGCATACAATCACACATATATACATACTGTCACACACAGTCCTAAACATACAGTCACACACAAACATAACCCTCTTACACATATACATAGTGTCCCCATCCACCCTCTCACACATATTTATATACACTGTCTCCCTCCTCTCTCTCACACATATACATAGTGTCCCCCTCCCCCCTCTCACACATATTCATATACAGTGTCCCCGTCCTCCCTCTCACACATATTCATATACAGTTTCCCCTCCTCCCTCTCACACATATTCATATACAGTGTCCGCGTCCTCCCTCTTACACATATTCATATACAGTGTCCCCCTCCTCCCTCTCACACATATTCATATACAGTGTCCCCCTCCCCCCTCTCACACATATTCATATAGTGTCCCCCTCCTCCCTCTCACACATATTCATAGTGTCCCCCTCCTCCCTCTCACACATATTCATATACAGTGTCCCCCTCCTCCCTCTCACACATATTTCATATACAGTGTCCCACCTCCTCCCTCTCACACATATTCATATACAGTGTCCCCCCCTCACACATATTCCTATACAGTGTCCCCCTCCCCCCTCTCACACATATTCCTAAACAGTGTCCCCCTCACACATATTCCTATACAGTGTCCCCCTCCTCCCTCTCACACATATTCATATAGTGTCCCCCTCCTTCCTCTCACACATATTCCTATACAGTGTCCCCCTCCCACACATATTTATATACAGTGTCTCCCTCCTCCTCCCTCTCACACATATTCATATACAGTGTCCCCCTCTCACACATATTCCTATACAGTGTCCCCCTCCCCCCTCTCACACATATTCATATACAGTGTCCCCCTCCTCCCTCTCACACATATTCATATACAGTGTCCCCCTTCTCCCTCTCACACATATTCATATACAGTGTCCCCCTCCTCCCTCTCACACATATTCATATACAGTGTCCCCCTCCTCACTCTCACAAATATTCATATACAGTGTCCCCCTCCTCACTCTCACACATATTCATATAGTGTCCCCCTCCTCCCTCTCACACATATTCATATAGTGTCCCCCTCCTCCCTCTCACATATATTCATATAGTGTCCCCCTCCTCCCTCTCACACATATTCATATACAGTGTCCCCCTCCTCCCTCTCACACATATTCATATACAGTGTCCCCCTCCTCCCTCTCACACATATTCATATACAGTGTCCCCCTCCTCCCTCTCACATATATTCATATAGTGTCCCCCTCCTCCCTCTCACACATATTCATATACAGTGTCCCCCTCCTCCCTCTCACACATATTCATATACAGTGTCCCCCTCCTCCCTCTCACATATATTCATATAGTGTCCCCCTCCTCCCTCTCACACATATTCATATACAGTGACCCCCTCCTCCCTCTAACACATATTCATATAGTGTCCCCCTCCTCCCTCTCACACATATTCATATACAGTGTCCCCCTCCTCCCTCTCACACATATTCATATACAGTGCCCCCCTCACAAATATTCATATACAGTGTCCCCCTCCTCCCTCTCACACATATTCATATAGTGTCCCCCTCCTCCCTCTCACACATATTTATATACAGTGTCCCCCTCCTCCCTCTCACACATATTTATATACAGTGTCCCCCTCCTCCCTCTCACACATATTCATATAGTGTCCCCCTCCTCCCTCTCACACATATTCATATACAGTGTCCCCCTCCTCCCTCTCACATATATTCATATAGTGTCCCCCTCCTCCCTCTCACACATATTCATATACAGTGTCCCCCTCCTCCCTCTCACACATATTCATATACAGTGCCCCCCTCCTCCCTCTCACACATATTCATATACAGTGTCCCCCTCCTCCCTCTCACACATATTCATATACAGTGCCCCACCTCACAAATATTCATATACAGTGTCCCCCTCCTCCCTCTCACATATATTCATATAGTGTCCCCCTCCTCCCTCTCACACATATTCATATACAGTGTCCCCCTCCTCCCTCTCACATATATTCATATAGTGTCCCCCTCCTCCCTCTCACACATATTCATATACAGTGTCCCCCTCCTCCCTCTCACACATATTCATATACAGTGACCCCCTCCTCCCTCTCACACATATTCATATAGTGTCCCCCTCCTCCCTCTCACACATATTCATATACAGTGCCCCCCCTCACAAATATTCATATACAGTGTCCCCCTCCTCCCTCTCACACATATTCATATAGTGTCCCCCTCCTCCCTCTCACACATATTCATATACAGTGTCCCCCTCCTCCCTCTCACACATATTCATATAGTGTCCCCCTCCTCCCTCTCACACATATTCATATACAGTGTCCCCCTCCTCCCTCTCACATATATTCATATAGTGTCCCCCTCCTCCCTCTCACACATATTCATATACAGTGTCCCCCTCCTCCCTCTCACACATATTCATATACAGTGTCCCCCTCCTCCCTCTCACATATATTCATATAGTGTCCCCCTCCTCCCTCTCACACATATTCATATACAGTGACCCCCTCCTCCCTCTCACACATATTCATATAGTGTCCCCCTCCTCCCTCTCACACATATTCATATACAGTGCCCCCCCTCACAAATATTCATATACAGTGTCCCCCTCCTCCCTCTCACACATATTCCTATACAGTGTCCCCCTCCTCCCTCTCACACATATTCCTATACAGTGTCCCCCTCCTCCCTCTCACACATATTCATATACAGTGTCCCCCTCTCACACATATTCATATACAGTGTCCCCCTCCTCCCTTTTACACAGTTTCCCCCACTCCTCCCTCTTATCTCCCTCTAAAATCACTAGGTGGGCACTGCAGGCACACTGTGTGTGTGCATCTGATCCCGTCCTGCCTCCAAGCTCTCCTCCTCTCCCCCATGCTGCTTGCCGAGCACTGAATGCACAGTGCAGTGAAGCCCCGCCCCCATGCACGAACTCCACCCCTCTTCATCCTCAGTCTCCTGTTTACTTTAATTTTCTACAGCTCACAGTGCCTTTTTGCACCGCAGCTGTAACCAAAGCTGGGGGGCCCCATTCATAGAGGGGGCCCACGGTAACGTGCCCCTCGAGCCCCCCCACCCCCTTAATCCGGCTCTGGCCGACAGGGTCACCCACATACGTCTGTGTTCCCCAAACAGTGTTTACTTTGGAAAAGCTTACAACTACTGACATGCTGACACTTAATCTCATGAATCCTGCGGATCCTGTCTATACCCTACGGCCCTTTTGGAGTTCCCAGCATCCTATAGGACGTATGAAAAAAAATAATATCCTTATTGTGCGTACAAACAATAGCAGCACTACAGGGGACATCTCTGTTGTAAGATCTCAAATAAACATAGAACAAACAGAATTCCTAAGTGCGCTATATTCATTGAATATTCTTCAAATCTTCCATAAATTTACCCAATGGGTGCAGACTGCAAATTGGAGAATTCTTTAAAAGATTATTCACACTGGATTCTGACACAGATATCCCCTCACCAGAAAATCAAAAACCAAACAAAAGGCCAATTAGTACCAATTATTGGTTTATTGACAATTTTTGACATACACATTAAAAATGTTGTACAAGAATAAAATTTGTATATCAATGAGAGATATCCAGAACATGTGGATGGCAAGTTACATCCTCCCTCACTTTATCCAGTGCAAGTTCCAAGTAACACAGACAGGGGCCGTGACCTGCTTGCTGGGCGCAGTGAAGCCCAAACCTCCTTGCGAGGGTCCCTGGTGAGCACCCCTGCTCTGGGTCTCTGCCAACCACTCCATGCTAGTTCAAGCTCTCTACTATACTTCCTTTGATATCCTGTAAGCCTTCAGTATTATCTGTTCAGGGATCCAGCTGGACACTGTCTTCATTTGTGCAAAGGAATTACATCGGACTCTCTCGCTTCCAACACATCAGACTCCTCACAGCTCTGACACTGGTCTGGAGACTCCCACACACCAGATACTGACAATGTAAACTTATGGTGGCTATAGCTTAGTGCTATTTATAGCAGCGAGCGATCCGTGCAATCGCACAGGCGCCTGCCATGGCACTTTTGTGGCTCCCTGCTTCCCCTCCTCTCTCTTCCCTATTACTCCACTGGGGGAGCAGAGTTTTGTGGAATGACGCAGTTGCGTTGTGACATCACGGTGCAACTGCGTCATTCCACAAAACTCTCCATCAGCGGAGTAATAGGGAGGAGGGAAGTGGGGAAGCAGCATAGCAGTGCTGGTGGGCTTGCACCCGCCAGCAATTATACACCCCTAGCACCGAGCATGACACTTGGCAACAAGCAGGAATCCCAGAGCATGAAACCACTAGTAATGAGCATTACCCTTGGCAATGAGCAGGAATCCCAGAGCATGAACCCCATAGCAATGAGCATTATCCTTGGCAACAAGCATGCATCCCAGAACATGAAACCCATAGCCACGAGCATTGCCCTTGACAATGAGAACGCATTCAAAGCATGAATCCCTTGGCAATGAGCATTACCCTTGGAAACAAGCATGACCCTTGGCAATGAGCATGCATCTTAGAGCATGAAACCTCTGGCAATGAGCATTACCCTTGGCAATGACCATGGATCCCAGAACATTAAACCTCTGGAAAATAGGATTTGAATTACCTAACGGTAAACCCTTTTCTCGTAGTCCGTAGAGGATACTGGGTCCACATTAGTACCATGGGGTATAGATGGGTCCACTAGGAGCCATGGACACTTTAAGAAATTGATAGTGTGGGCTGGCTCCTCCCTCTATGCCCCTCCTACCAGACTCAGTCTAGGAAACTGTGCCCGAGGAGACGGACATACTTTGAGAGAAGGATATAAAAGGATAGTGGAGAGATTCCGAACCAGCACACACAACTAGAGGAAAGCCAATCTAACCAAACATTAAACCAGGAACAGCAACAGCTGAACTACCAATACTTACCCAAGTAACAGTGCAGAAAGAAACGAAGCACTGGGGGGGCACCCAGTATCCTCTACGGACTACAAGAAAAGGATTTACCGCTAGGTAATTAAAATCCTATTTTCTCTTATATCCTAGAGGATACTGGGGTCCACATTAGTACCATGGGGATGTACCAAAGCTCCCAAACTGGGTGGGAGAGTGCTGAGATTCCTTTAAAACTGATTGACCAAACTGAAGGTCCTCAGATGCCAAAGTATCGAACTTGTAGAACTTAGCAAACGTGTTCGATCCTGACCAAGTAGCTGCTCGGCAGAACTGCAAAGCCGAGATACCCCAGGCATCCGCCCAGGAAGAACCCACCGACCTAGTAGAGTGGGCCTGTACAGATCGTGGACACGGCAAACCTGCCGTGGAATAAGCATGGTGGATGGTAAGCCTGATCCATCGTGCAATCGTCTGCTTTGAAACAGGACATCCAATTTTATTGGGATCATAGAGAACAAACAGTAAGTCAGACTTTCTGTGACGAGCTTGTTTGTTGCACATAGATCTTCAAAGCCCTCACAACATCCAAAGACTTTGAAGTATTAGAGGTGTCGGTAACCATTGGAACCACAATAGGTTGGTTGATATGAATGGCAGATACAACCTTTGGAAGAAATTGCTGACGAGTTCTGAGTTCAGCCCTATCTCCATGAAATATCAAATAGGGCTTTTGTGAGACAACGCCCCCAGCTCCGACACATGCCTCGCAGAAGCCAAGGCCAACAGTGTGACGGCCTTCCACGTAAGAAACTTGACATCAACGTCCTGTGAAGGCTCAAACCATTCTGACTGCAGGAACTGCAACACTACGTTGAGATCTCAAGGTGCCGTAGGAGGCACAAAGGGCGGTTGGATGTGCAGAACCCCCTTCAAAAATGTCTGAACCACAGGGAGAGAAGCCAATTGTTTCTGGAAGAAAATGGATAAGGCCGAAATCTGGACTTTGATGGAGCCCAAACGTAGGCCCACATCCACAACTGACTGCAGAAAAAGGAGAAAACGTCCCGGTTGATAATCCTCTGCAGGAAATTTCACACCAAGAGATGTATTTTTGCCAAATACGGTGGTAATGTTTAGACATTACCCCCTTTGTGGCCTGGATCAGGGTTGGAATAACCTTATCCGGGATCACCTTAGCGGTAAGTCTTGATAGGCGAACGGCCCCTGTTGGAGAAGGTCCTCGCGAAGAGGTAGATGCCACGGGTCCTCTAGGAGCATCTCCAATAGATCCACATACCAGGCCCTTCTTGGCCAGTCCGAAGCAGTCAGAATTGCTTGAATCTTTTCCCTTTTTATTTTTTTGAGAATCTTTGGGATCAAAGGGAGTGGTGGAAACACGTACACCATCTGGTAGGCCCATGGAGTCACCAGAGCGTCCATCGCCACTGCTTGTGGGTCTCTCGACCTGGGACAATACCACCTGAGCTTCTTGTTGAGATGAGAGGCCATCATGTTGATTTGCGTAATTCCCCACCGATGTGTAAAGCACCCAAACACCTCCGGGTGAAGGCCCCACTCTCCTGGGTGTAGGTCATGTCTGCTGAGGAAGTCTGCTTCCCAGTTGTCTACTGCCAGAATGAAGACCGCAGACAATGTCACAGTATGTCTTTCTGCCCAGAGGAGAATCCTCGTTACCGCTGACATTGCTGCTCTTTATTCCTCCTTGTCGGTTTATGGGGGTCATTCCGAGTTGATCGCTAGCTGCCGTTGTTCGCAGCGCAGCGATCAGGCTAAAATTCTGCATTTTTGCGCATGCGTATGGGCTGCAGTGCGCACGCGCGATGTACTTTCACAAAAAACTATGCAGTTTCACACAAGGTCTAGCGACGCTTTTCAGTCGCACTGCTGATCGTTGAGTGATTGACAGAAAGTGGGTGTTTCTGGGTGGTAACTGACCGTTTTCCGGGAGTGTGCTAAAAAACGCAGGCGTGTCATGTAAAAATGCAAGCATGCCTGGGGAAACGGGGGAGTGGCTGGCCGAACGCAGGGCGTGTTTGTGACGTCAAAACAGGAACTAAACAGACTGTAGTGATCGCAAGGAAGGAGTAAGTCTGCAGCTACTCTGAAAATGCTTGACCGCTCCCCAACCTCTTAGGCTTGCGTCTGTGGTTAGCAGAATCCAGTTTTGAATCTCGAACCTTCGGCCCTCGGTCAGGTGAGAAGTCTGTAGTCACCACATAAGAGAAATCCTGGCTCTTGGCGACAGACGTATCCTCTGGTGCATGTGAAGATGCGATCCGGACCATTTGTCAAACAGATCCAGCTGGAAGGGCCTTACATGAAACCTTCCATACTGCAGCGCCTCGTAAGCAGCTACCATCTTTCCCAGAAGGCGAATGCATAGATGCACCATCGACTGGATCACCAATGCCTTTTCCAACGTAAGAAACACCTTCCGTGCCTCCATATCCAGTATTATCCCCAGGAATGGAAGCCTCTGCGTTGGCTCCAGATGAGATTTTGGTAGGTTCAGAATCCATCCGTGATCCCAGAGTAGTCGGATTGACAGGGCAATGTTGACTAGCAACCTTCTCTCTGGATGGTGCTTTTATCAGCAGGTCGTCCAGGTACAGTATTATGTTTACTCCCCGTTTGTGGAGGAGAAACATCATTTCTGCCATTACCTTGGTGAACACCCTCGGTGCCATAGAGAGGCCAAATGGCAGGGCCTGGAACTGGTAGTGACAGTCCTGTAAGGCAAACCTTAGATAAGCCAGATGAGGCGGCCAAATCGGAATATGAAGGTACGCATCTTTGACATCCAGAGACACCAAGAATTACCCCTCCTCCAGACCGGAGATCACCCCTCTAAGAGACTCCATCTTGAACTTGAACACCTGTTAGCACGGGTTTAACGACTCGAGATTTAAAATGGGTCTTACTGAACCGTCTGGTTTCGGAACTACAAACAGGTTGGAATAATAACCCTGGTTTTGCAGCTGAAGCAGAACTGGAACAATGACCTGAGTTTGTAAAAGATTTTAAATTGCTTCCTGCAAAGTCATACTTGCTTCTTGAGAAGCTAGTAAGCCTGATTTGAAGAATCTGTGAGGTTGGAGTTCCTGAAACTCCAGTCTGTACCCCTGGGTTATAAGATCTTTGACCCAGGGATCCTGGCATGACTTGCCCATATGTGACTGAAGAATCTCAAACGGGCTCCCACCTGCCTGTCTTCCAGGCAGTATGGTCCACCATTATGCTGAAGGCTTAGAGGAAGCAGAACCGGGGTTCTGTTCCTGTGAACCTGCAGTTGCTGGTTTTCTAGGTTTACCTCTATTGCCTTTGAAGGCTGTAGAAGAACCTTTGGACTTGTTGTTAAACTTCGCTGTCCGAAAGGACTGCAGAGTTGGAGCAGTGTAGGATTTCCTAGCCGGGGGAGCTGCAGAAGGAAGGTATGTAATGTAGACTTACCCGCCGTAGCCTTGGATATCCACGTATCCAATTAATCTCCAAAAAGGGCATCACTGTGAAAGGCTGGCTTTCCACACCTTTCCTGGAATCCATGTACACAGTCCACTGACGTAGCCACAAGCCCCTGCGTGCTGACACTGACATAGTGGGTCTCTGGCCACCCCCGCAGCAGTGTACAGAGATTTGAGAGTGGTCTTAATCTTGCGGTCTGCAGTATCCTTCAAAGAAACTACCCCAGGAACAGGTAAAACTATCTTACGAGAGAGCCTAGAAACTGATGCGTCAACTATCGGTGGGTTTTCCCATATTTTCCTATCATCCTGAGGGAATGGGAAGGATTTGAGTAACCGTTTTTGGACCTGAAACTTCTAGTCAGGATTTACCCAAGTTGCTTCAAATAGGGAATTCCTTAGATGCAGGAAAAGTAGCTGAGGACTTCTTTTTCACATTAAAATAAGATTCCTCATCCTCCTCTGACACCTTATCAGGAATGTGCAGGACGTCTCTAGTAGCTTCTATCAGGGCCTGTATTCCCTTTGACAAACTGCATTTCCCCGTCCCGAGTCTACCTCGCCCTTCTCTGGGTCTGATACATCATCATCATCGGTATCAGCCTGCATGATCTGGGCCAGAGTACACTTCTGTGGACAAATAGCAAAGGTCTGAGACGCTGGAATGAGCACTGAATCTCTATTCATCAGGTCATCAACAGATTGTCTGAAGTATTGCGTCTCCTTCTCATTTTGGGATAATTTATAAAAAATATTTGAAATCATCCCTTTTAATGAATCTAACCATACTGGCAGTGATCCACCAGATTGAGAAAAACACACTGCTGTGCATGATACACACTCCTTTGACATAGTAAATGTGAAAGAACACACACACACACACACACACACACACACACACACACACACACCAGGGGTGTTTCTACAGAGGAGGGGGCCCGCGTGCACCTCCGGGTGGGCCCCCTCCTCTGTACGGCGCTGTAGACTCCGGCATTGTGCCGGAGTCTACTGCGCATGCTTAGGTCTCCGGAAACATGGCACCCGACATGGTCCGGAGACCAATTTGGCTACTGCGCATGCGCGGTGGCCATTTTGGTGGCGATTTCCGCCGCGATTTCCGCTCCCGGCGCTGGGCTCTGGAAAGGTAAGTATTAAAATGGGTGCAATGGGTGCACCCACTATAGAAACGCCAATGACACACACACACACACACACACACACACACACACACACACACACACACGAAATAGGTTAAAATCACAGTTAACCCACAGAGAGCCCTTCTAGGGAGACACAGAGTGTAATGGAGCCAGCCACACAGCGCCTCTACAGCTAAAGTACAAGTTTAGCTGGGTCACAAATGAAGTAGGGTAGGCTTTAGTGCAGCAATATATCGCCCCCACCCCTTCTAAAACTCCCTGGTACCGCTGAGGTGCTCTGGAGTGCTTGTGGAGGAGCTGCGCTTCCCTGCCAGTCTGCCTGAGCCAAGCTGCTTAGGGGAAATGGCGCTGGTGAGCTGCTGGATCCGCTCATAGTGAAGGTCCCACCCCCTTAATGGCGCACGGTCTTCCCGGTTTTTTTATACTGGCTGAGGTGAATAATGGAGTTTACAGTGGGTTAAAACCCCTGTAGTATAGTGCCAGTGTGGGTATAGAAGTTGATTCAGCTCGCCCCTCACAGTGGTGTCACAGTGTGCCTGAAGCCTGGAGCGCAGCGTGCATGCAGCGCTGTGCTCCTATCATTGTGCAGCCATTACCGCCGGCGACCCGCTAACCGGGATGTTGGCTACCTACTCACCACTCTTCAGTCTTCTGGCTCTGTTAGGGGTGGCGGCGTGCTGTGGGTCTGTACGCTCGCCGTGGCGGGGCTTGCAAATAGGACCCTCAGGAGTTCAGTGTCCTGTCTGCGGGAAACGGGACCATTAACCCTAGGGAGGTTAGACCGTCCACCCCCCTTCCCCCCCATTTTTTAAACTGAGTCTGGTAGGAGGGGCATAGAGGGAGGAGCCAGCCCACACTAACAATTTCTTAAGGTGCCCATGGCTCCTAGTGAACCAGTCTATACCCCATGGTACTAATGTGGACCCCAGTATCCTCTAGGATGTAAGAGAAATGAGCATTACCCTTTGTAATGAACATGCTTTCCAGAGCTTTAAACCCTGGTAGCGAGCATGACACCCAGTGCATGAAACCCCTAGCAACGAGCACGTAATTTTAAAGTAATAAGAAGCTTTACTGTAGGACATAATGTATCACGGGCATTGCAGGCATAATATGGTGAAAGGGGCATTACTGTGTGGGACTTAGGCCCTCATTCCGAGTTGTTCGCTTGGTAAAAATCTTCGCATCGCAGCGATTTTCCGCTTAATGCGCATGCGCAATGTCCGCACTGCGACTGCGCCAAGTAAATTTGCTATGTAGTTAGGAATTTTACTCACGGCTTTTTCATCGTTCTGGCGATCGTAATGTGATTGACAGGAAATGGGTGTTACTGGGCGGAAACAGGCCGTTTTATGGGCGTGTGGGAAAAAACGCTACCGTTTCCGGAAAAAACGCAGGAGTGGCCGGAGAAACGGAGGAGTGTCTGGGCGAACGCTGGGTGTGTTTGTGACGTCAAACCAGGAACGCCAAGCACTGAACTGATCGCAGATGCCGAGTAAGTCTGAAGCTACTCAGAAACTGCTACGAGGTGTGTAATCGCAATATTGCGAATACATCGTTCGCAATTTTAAGATGCTAAGATTCACTCCCAGTAGGCGGCGGCTTAGCATGAGCAAATCTGCTAAAATCCGCTTGCGAGCGAACAACTCGGAATGAGGGCCTTAATATGATGAAATGTTTTTTTTTCCCTGTGGTGGCTGAGGCCATGCCCATTTTAGCGGGACCATGCCCATTTTAGTGAGGCCATGGCCCCTCGCTGGGAGTGCGTACGTCTTCGGCGTGCACAAAATCATTATTTATGTCTATGGGGGGGGGTGCATTTTTGAAAGTGTATGGGGGGGGGTCACATTTTTTTAATGCTCGTACTGGGAGTTAAATTGTCTAGACACAGCTCTGCCTTAGCCCAACCAAGACACACCTCTCTAATGCATTTCTTCCCCATTCAGGATTTCTTCAGTGAAGTAATATTATATTTTCATCTGCTGAACTCTACAACATTGCATTGCCTGACAGCTGTCTATTTGGATAACATCAGTTGAGATCTGCAGTGTTCATGGAGACATGCTGGACTTCCACTGCCTTCCACAGTGATATCGGGCAACACTGAAGGCAGACTACTATTATGGGAGTGAGTGTCTGGATCATCGGGTGGTGCTGGAAAGAGACTTTCATGCTGATTGCGGACAGCTGCCTCCCACAATCAGCTCACAGATCCATGCCTTGTACATGATTGCAGCTTTAAGAAAAGTCTGAGTTTGTCTGGGAAAGCGCACCTCCAGCCAACTCGGACGTCATTACATCCAGCCCCATAACTGAATTTACTTGCTTTTGGGTCGTGTTATAAAGATACCTTGGCTGGGACACTTGGCATTAATTGGTGATTAAAAGGGTTCTTGCTGCAATGTAGCTATTTTTTGTAAACTGTGTTTATAAACTTTATATTACTAAGAAATTACATCTATTGCAGTTCACTGCAGTTTTTTAATATGGGTAGACGCTGGCTGATACGTTGGCCGCTAAATTGAATGGCAGACATACAGTGGGTGCATTGGCTGGTGTGTACCAGCAATATATCTGTGTTGGCCGATATATCTACGCATAGCGCTGTCACAGCTAGCCAGCTGCATGACAGGGACCGATATATCAAGCGATCAATCGGTAAGTGTTTACACTTGATCTGCTGCTTAGTCGGTGCAATGGCGCGTCCGCTGACATATCTGTCAGGCGTGTACCTAGCCAAACAGTTTAGTGTTTACAACTTATACGTTGTTTGGTCAATACTAATTTCATGTGTATGAGATTAATAAACTGGTTTTTTTTTGGTCATTATTATTTTATAATACACATTTTTAATTTATAATTTCTTGTCTGCACAGTTCGACATAACTAAAAAAAAAAAGTCATGCCTGGGCTGAAGCGCAAATCTTCTACAAACCGACATAAAAATAAGTATAAAAAATCAACCAGAAACTTACTACAACTTCCAGCTGATTTTCTATTAGACAAAACATACCACATGCAAGAAGCTGTGTGGTTCTGGTACAGTGGCGGATCTAGACTTAACTTTTAGGGGGGGCGGTTTAAGAATTATGACTCCTCCCCCTAATCATAGCCCCTCCCACTTAGTAATGCCCTTCCCGTTCGCTTCTAAAATTTCCTATTGTTGCCATTACTAATAAAATGTTGCCAGTTAGTGGAGAGAACCCTGCGCACTGGTGATACAGACTGGCGAATCGCCATTCCTTCCATCAGGGGTGGTAGAGGCTAAGACAGTAGGGCATTTTAAACATGCATGGGATAGACATAAGGATATTCTTACAAAGAAATAAGGATCAGATAAGGTTAGAGATAAAAAATAATGTAAAAAAAAAGAAAGAAAAAAAAGGAGCAGACTAGCTGGGCCAAGTGGTTCTTATCTGCCGACAAATTCTGTTTCTACAGCACACAGAATGAGCCGAAATTCCCATTATAGCACGCTGTATGAGCCGAAATTCCCATTATAGCACACTGAATGAGGCGAAATTCACATTGTAGCACACTGAATGATCCGAAATTAACATGATAGCACACGGAATGATCCAAAACTCACATTGTAGCACACACTGAATAAGGCCAAAATAAAATTGTAGCACACTAAATGATCCGAAACTCACCTTTTAGCACAGTGAATGCTGCAAAATGCACATTATAGCACGCTGTATGAGACAAAATAATGCAGACCGAATGAGCTGAAAATCACATTATAGCACACTGAATGAGCTGAAAATCACATTATAGCACACCGAATGAGCTGAAAATCACATTATAGCACACAGAATGAGCTGAAAATCACATTATAGCACACCGAATGAGCCGACATTCCCATTATAGCACGCTGTATGAGCCGAAATTCCCATTATAGCACACAGAATGAGGCGAAATTCACATTGTAGCACACCGAATGAGCCGAAATTAACATGATAGCACACAGAATGATCCTAAATTAACATGATAGCACACAGAATGATCCTAAATTAACATGATAGCACACAGAATGATCCTAAATTAACATGATAGCACACAGAATGATCCTAAATTAACATGATAGCACACAGAATGATCCTAAATTAACATGATAGCACACAGAATGATCTTAAATTAACATGATAGCACACAGAATGATCCTAAATTAACATGATAGCACACAGAATGATCCTAAATTAACATGATAGCACACGGAATGATCCTAAATTAACATGATAGCACACGGAATGATCCTAAATTAACATGATAGCACACGGAATGATCCAAAACTCAGATTGTAGCACACACTGAATAAGGCAAAAAAAAAAAAACAACAGTGCAGCACAGTAAATGATCCTAAATCCACCTTTTAGCATAGCACACACCTCCTCCGTACAGACCTGGCCGGGTCCCGCCGCGGTATTCGGAACGGTTGGAGAGCTGTGCAGCGCGCCAAGGAACGGAGACAGAGAGAGCGTCCTGACGTGCGTACAGGGAGGAGGGGGCGTGCTCACAACAGAGGCCACTGTACGCGCGTCAGGACGCTCCTCTCTCTCCTCCTCCGCCGCCGCGCTGCATCGCTCTACAACCCCTTCCCAATACCGCGGCGGGACCCGGCCTCCATATCGCTGCCGGTAAATCTATGGGGGGCGTTCGCCCTGATCGCCCCCCCGCTAAATCCGCCCCTGTTCTGGTAGGTGTACATCTGCGATGGTGGGGCATCCTGGAATGTTTGTGTACATCACCCATGGTACAGCAACTGCAATGGTTTTTATGTACATCTGAGATGGTGGGGTACCTGCACAGGACCAGTCCTGCATCATCGTATGCAGTGTATCCTATTCCGCATCTGTCACCATTGGGGGAAGGAAATATAAAGACGCAGCAGCGATATATTCTGAATGAGGCCCAGAATTCCTACAGTCCCAGTGAACCACATGGTCATTTTTTCTAAAAAATGTGCCAGTGGTGGAACTTGTGAGTGGTGGGCCCAGGTGCAAAAAATGTAATTTGTGCTCCCCTCCTCCACTCAAACCCCAAGATGTGCGCTATTCTCAAATATTTATTGATTTCTTTAAAAATTGGTAAAAACAGCTAAAATCATTTAATTTGAAACTGTTCCATAGACCCATTACAGTATTATTAACATCTGGCCTGATTCCTTTATGAACGTTATGACCATCGCTGTTTGCAACTGTGCACACTGAGGATATGCGGAATTATGCAAAAAAGTCAGAGCACATAGGGGGTAATTCAGATCTAATCGCTGTTGTCCGTTTTCGCACAGAGGCGATCAGGTCCAAACCATGCATGCAATGTGCAGGCATGTCGGACAGCTACAATGGGCATCGCAGGTCAGCGACGGGATGGTGCGAAGGATCCATTCGCACGGGTGTATGCAAGGTGATTGACAGGAAGAGGCCGTTTGTGGGTGGCAACTGACCGTTTACAGGGAGTGTCCGGAAAAACACAGGCGTGTCCAAGCGTTTCGAGGGAGGGTGTCTGACGTCACCTCTGGCCCCGATCAGCAGGATTCAATCGCACTGGAAGAGTAAGTCCTGGGCTGCGCAGAGACTGCACAAACTGATTTTTAGCAGCTCTGCTAACACATAGGAACGCACACTTGTACAGTAGGTAGGAGGCGACTATCTGATCACAGGACAGCAAAAAACGCAGCCCTGCGATCAGATCTGATTTACCCTCCATAGATCCTTTGATAATCATCAGCATGAGTAAATAAATAAATAAATAAATAAATACGCAGCATGGCAGCCTGAACAGAAATGCTGGAGTGAGTACTGATTCGCATGTGGAGCCAGCTACATGGCCCAAAAAGCATTTTTTACCTAACTGTTAATCACTCTGCGTGAGGGTAAGCACTGCAAGCTACATTGCTATTAGACTTTGGTACATGCACACCGTCAAGCATATGCATGTGCAATTTACAGATAATCACTCAATTGCAAAACCATCAGCATAGTGTCAATCATCTCTACTTTTATTATCTATTGTTTGATCGATTTTGTGTTCGATTTTCAGTCGATTTTACAAGCCTACAGTTTGTAAATCTATGATTGCACTGAGAAAATACTGATGTTTGTCAATTATGTGCTTCGCCCATAAGTTGATTTTTCACCTGATTTTTGCCTTTAGTAAAGCTCGATTTGCAAAATTTGACAAAAATTGGTGGAAATACACAAAATCAGTCAAAATCAACCTTTAGTAAATATACCCCTTAGATTGCAGTGTAAAATTATAGCTGTCCGGTTTTGTGGTTACTTGCAAAAGCAGCCAGTATTTATTTACCCTGAACGCAAAAACAAACAAAAAAAGTATTTCTACCCTCTGCATTGAAACATGGTTTATTCCAGATACAAAGTTACTTTTTTTTTTTTTTGCTCCAAACTCAGAATCAGACCCAATATCTCTACTTTGGCAGTAACGTTATTGTGGATATGATCAGCCCCAATCAGGGGCGCTTTAAGAGAGGAGGAGGCATGTGTGCTGCCTCCTCCGTTCGCCCCCCCCCCCCCCCTCTGCCGGCAGCACTTAGAGTCTGAGCTCTATAGGTCTCAGACTCTACTGCGCATGTGCAGATCACCGGGAAAATGGTGCGGCAGCCATTTTCCCAGTGATTCCTGTACTGTGCATGCGCAGAACACAGTGACATTGCCTGCTGCACCATTTCACAGTGATTCTACAGCGCTGCTAACATCGACACGGGACTCCAGGGGGGTAAGTATTCCTAAAATGGGTGCAGTGAGTGCGGTGGGTGCCTCCTCTGGACTCAGGGGCCCCAATATCTCTACTGTGGCAGTAAAGTTATTGTGGATATGGGCAGTAACATAAACTATAAAGTAGAAATGATCAGATGGTAGGTTTTTTCTATTGACAACATTTTGAAACCACATAGCGAAATTAGTAATTTAATGACACCATAAACAAGGATTTCTATGACAATCCTGGTTCTTGACACCAGAAACTTCATTTAGAAAAAAATATAAAAATTCAAACTACTAATGTATTTGGATAGGTTGTTATGCTTGTTTCATCAGACACCCAAAATTTAGCCTGGAACTGAGAAAACATCATGCCATATGGATGGTTGGCGTTCTGTCTTTAGCAATATATATAAGACTTACCTTCCCAACAAGCTTGCCTTTTCGATTCATACAAAGGTAGAATTCTGTTTCTTTTCCTTTAATCCGGACTTGACTGCCAAAAGTATCAGTTTCCACAAGCAGCTGGGCTTAGAAAGAAAGAAAGAGACATTATTTAACTGAGCTGTTATTGTTATTTGTGCAGGTAATAATAATAATAGGATTTTAATACCTACCAGAAAATCCTTTTCTCTTAGTCCGTAGAGGATGCTGGGGTCACATCAAGAACCATGGGGTATAGACGGGATCCGCAGGAGACATGGGCACTTTAAGACTTTGCATGGGTGTGAACTGGCTCCTCCCTCTATGCCCCTCCTCCAGACTCCAGTTATAGGAACTGTGCCCAGGGAGACGGACATTTTGAGGAAAGGAATTATTGTTAAACCACGGTGAGCATGTTATCAGCTCACACCTCAAGCACGCCGCTGAGCGTGGCATTCCACAGAAAACAAGCCAACGGCGTGAACAATTGCAGCACCTGGCTGACAATAACCGTAACACAACCTGTGTGTAACCACAAATAATCACTGCAGATATAGTACGCACTGGAACGGGCGCCCAGCATCCTCTATGGACTAAGAGAAAAGGATTTACTGGTAGGTATTAAAATCCTATTTTCTCATACGTCCTAGAGGATGCTGGGGTCACATCAAGAACCATGGGGTTATACCAAAGCTCTAGAATGGGCGGGAGAGTGCGGACGACTCTGCAGTACCGAATGACCAAACATGAGGTCAACCTCGGCCAAGGTATTAATCTGTATTACTTAGCCAAATTGTTTGCTAAAGCTGCTCGGCAAAGTTGCAATGCCGAAACTCTCCGGTCAACCGCCTCGGATGAGCCCACCTTTCTAGTAGAATGGGTCTTCACCTATTTTGGTAATGGCAATCCTGCCGTGAGATGAACATGCTGAATCATACCACAGATCCAGCAAGCAACGATCTGCTTGGAAGCAGGACACCCAATCTCGTTGGGAGCAAACAGGACAAACAGAGCCTGTGTTCCTAAACGGAGCCGTCCTGGCGACATAAATTTTCAAAACTCTGACCACATGCAGAGACAACGACTCAGCGAAGGCGTCGATAGTCACAGGCACCACAAAGTTTGGATACATGTGGAAAGAAGAAACCACCTTCGGTAGAAATTGTAGACGAGTTTCCAACTCTGCTCTATCTTCATGGAAGATCAAATAAGGTCTTTTGTGAGACCAGGCCTCTAACTCAGACACTCGCCTTGCATATGTCAAGGCCAACCTGATGACCACTTTCCAAGGAAGGAAATTCACTCCATCTTACTTAAAGGTTCAAACCAAAGTGATTGAAGGAACTGCAACACCCCATCAAGATCCCATGGTTCCACTAGAGCACAAATGGAGGTTGGATGTGCAACACGCCCTTCACGACAGTCTGTACTTCTGGAAGGGAGTCCAATTTATTCTGAAAGGAAATCCGCTAAGGTCGAATTTAATTAAGCCCAAGTTTAGGCCCGCATCCACACCTGCATGTAGAAAATGGAGAAAACGTCCTAGCTGAAAACTCCCCGTAGGAGTCTTCTTGGATTCACACCAAGAAACTTATTTTCTCCAAATACGGCAGTAATGTTTATACGTTACCCCTTTTCTAGCCCAAATAAATGTGGAGAACTAATTCCACGGGAATACCCTTACGGACTAGGATTTTGCGGTCAACCTCCATGTCGTCAATCGTAGCCGTGGTACATCCTAATACATGCACGGCCCCTGTCGCAACAGGTCCTCGTGCAAAGGAAAAAGCCAGGGATCACCTATGAGTAATTTCAGAGATCTGGATACCAAGCTCCCCTTGGCCAGTCTGGGACCAGGAGACTCGCTCGAATTCCCTTTTTATGTTCCCAGAACTTTTGGAACGAGAGAAAACATAGGGAATACATTTATCGACTGAAAACACCCACAGTGTCACCAGTGTATTCACTGTTCCTGTTTTAGGGTCCCTTGACCTGGAACTCTGAAGCTTCTTGTTGAGACGAGATGCCATCATTCCTACTTGAGGAAATCCCAATGACATGTCACCTCTTCGAAGACTACTTGGAGGAGGTCTCCCCTCTCCTTGATGGAGAACGTGCCTGCTGAGGAAATCTGCGTCTCAGTTGCCCACTCTTGGAACAAACATCGCCGACAGAGCGCTTGTATGTTTTTCCGCCCAGTGGAAAATCCTTGTGGTTTCTGCCATTGCTGTTCTGCTTTTCGTTTGTAGAAAACCATTGTAAACGGTCCTTAACTCTTGACCGTTCCTGTGGTGACAAGTTTCCTAACTTGACCATCTTCCTTGGAAGTTTTTCCCCCCTGTGTGACTGCCCCCCCCGCCTCGGAGGCTTGCATCCGTGGTCGCTAGGATCCAGTCCTGGATCTCGAACCTGCGCCCCTCTAGGAGGTGAGAACTGTGCAGCAACCACAGGAGTGAGATTCTGGTCTTGGAAGACAGGATTATCCTCCGGTGTATGTGTAGGTGGGGACCGGACCACTTGTCCCACAGGTCCCACTGGAACACCCTGGCATGGAACCTGCCAAACTGAGTGGGCTCGTAGGCCGCAACCATCTTTTCCAGCAACCGAATGTATTGATGAATTGACACTCTTGCTGGTCTCGGAATTTGTTTGACCAGACTCTGGATCTCCAGAGCCTTTTCCCCTGGAAGAAAACACTTTCTGTAGTTCTTCCGGCAAGTTCAGGAGCCAACCATGTTGTTGGAGAACAGTCAGGGAGAGTGCAATGTTTTGCACCAACTGGTACCTTATCCTCGCCGTTATCAGGAGACCGTCTAAGTACAGGATAAATGTGACTCCTTACTAGCGACGGAGAACCATCATTACCGCCATCACCCTGGTGAAAATCCTTAGAGCCGTGGATAGACCAAACGGCAACATCTGAAATTGGTAATGACAACCCTGAATTGCAAACCTCAGGTAAGCCTAATGAGGAGGAAAATGTAAATAGGCCTCCGTTATGTCTACTGAGACCATGAAAAAAATTCCTTTTTCCAAATTGGAAATCACTGCCCTGAGAGATTCCATCTTGGATTTAAATTTCTTTAAGCAGAAATTGAGGGATTTCAGATTTAGGATTGGTCTGACCGAGCCGTCTGGCTTCGGGACCACGAAGAGGCTTGAATAAAAGGCTTCTCTCTGTTGTGACAGGGGAAGCCAGGCCAATGACATGAGCCTGATACAACCCTTTTATTGCATTGCATACTACATCCCCGTCCGGAGGAGAATCGGTAATTTTAAAAATTGGTGATGAGAAACGTCTGGAAACTCCAGTATGAAACCTTTGGGACACTATTCGTAAAAGCCCCTGGGTCCAGGTCCGTTCCAGGACTTGACTGAAGAGTTTTAGACGTGGTCCCACCAGTGTGGGCTCCCGCAAGAGAGTCCCAGCGTAATGCGGTGGATGTGGCAGAACACAGAGGATGATCTCTTCTCCTGTGATCTTGAAGAGGCTGCGGACCTCTTCCCTTTTCTCCTTCCTATACCTGCAAAGAAAGAGGAATCTGTATCTATTGGGCTGAAATGACTGCATCTGACAACGGTGTGTCATCATCCCTAGTGAGGGAACATAGGACAAGAAAGCGGACTTACCAGCGGCATCTGTCGAGATCAAATTAACTAGGCCGTCACCCAACCAGGCTTCACCTTCATAAGGAATAGACTCCCCTTCTTCTCGGAGTCAGCATCAGCATTGCATTGGTGAATCCACAACGCCCTCCTAGCCGAAACCGCCATGGAATAGGCCCGTGAACCCAAGAGTCTTATATCCCTTGCAGTCGCAGAAAAGTATGCTGCTGTGTCCTTGATATGACCCAACATAAGGAGTATTCCCCAGGGTATCAACATCAGATGACAAGGTACCCAACCATATTTGAATACTACTACTCCCCCATGCGCATGTAATGGCAGGACTAATTAATGTAGTCGTGGACACATAACTAGAATATATCGTAGCTTCCCACATACGATCCGCTGGATTTGTGACAGGGCCCCGTGCAGAACAGGGGGCGATTCCCACTTTATTCTGTCCGCGGCGGGAAAGAAATAAACAATCAGAATCCTCCTGAGGATTTGAAACCAACTTGTCAGGGCTGACCCAGACTTTCTCACACAGAGTTCTCAGCACATGAGAAGGAGGAATATACACACACATATAAATATACACACATACATCTCCACACATAGACCCCTCTGTCAGGAACAGCCAGAGTCCTCTTTAATGTGCACTACTCATGTACTGAATGCTCTTTTTTTTTTTTTTTTTGCGGATCTAATCAGGAAACATTATGGTCGACATAGGAAACAGTATCCGCTGTGATATAAGGGAATAGTAACTGGGCAAAAGAAACTTTCTGCGACCCCGAGGGGTCTGAGGGAAATATAGCTATGAACAGGACATCCTACATAGATATTTCTACGTCTGTGTTTGGGACTCAGAGTTATGCATCCTGACTTTAGAT
Source organism: Pseudophryne corroboree (assembly GCF_028390025.1). NCBI lineage: Eukaryota > Metazoa > Chordata > Amphibia > Anura > Myobatrachidae > Pseudophryne > Pseudophryne corroboree. The sequence continues at coordinate 667,525,006 of NC_086449.1, read as the reverse complement.
ATATATATATATATATACATGTAAAGAAGAAAAAGAATGGAGGGCGCAATCGTGAGTAATAATTCACAAGTAATTTACTGACAATTCTTAACTCACATACATTTCAATATAGGGTAACCGGTGCAATGAAGAAAACCAGTGTAGCATCCGGACTGCTAACACTGGTAAATGTCGCCGCTCCTCAGGTTCCACAGTCACTGTAACATCCAGCTCCACGGACTCCAAAACGCTGACCTCGCACTCCGGTACTCCGGTTGATGGGTATCGCGTATTACGTCCTGCTGGCCACTCCCAACGCGTTTCGTCACGGGACTTCGTCAGGGGGTGTGGTTGGCATTACCGTCTCTGCTTATTTATACCAAAGCCGCAATATTGCACAGGACAATCAATTCAACACATGCATGCACAAGTTCTGTGACTGGGTCAGTAAGTGAGATACTGGATGTTACAGTGACTGTGGAACCTGAGGAGCGGCGACGTTTACCAGTGTTAGCAGTCCGGATGCTACACTGGTCTTCTTCATTGCACCGGTTACCCTATATTGAAATGTATGTGAGTTAAGAATTGTCAGTAAATTACTTGTGAATTATTACTCACGATTGCGCCCTCCATTCTTTTTCTTCTTTACATGATTCGAGGAGTACGGTAGCTCCTGTGGAGGATTGCGGCAACATACATTTCGGACTTTTATTTAAAGTTAAAGACTGTATTTCTCACTGCGCGGTTTTTCCTTTTGTTGGATATAAATATACATACATATATATATATACATACATACACACATATCTCCTATATATTTGCCTTGTCTGTGCCTGGCCCTCTAACGCTGGGTGGAGTCACAGGGCTGGGCGGAGTTAGCAGCTCCTGCCCTGTCCCAGTGCCAGCACAGAACGTAGCAGCAGCCACAGAAACCACCCACCATCCCCACACAGAAGCCACCAGTGGACGGACGTAGCACAGTGCCGGGTAAGCATGCACCCCTCCCTTGGTTTCCCCACAAACACAAAGCCACCTACACCCCAATGCCACCCGCACCACACCCCCCCAAACCCCCCCTCCACAAAACCCCTGCACCAGCTCCCACATACAGCCACTGACGGGCCAGCCACCCCCATACCCGACGTCCGCATAACGTTCCAGCACACACACCCTAACCCCACAGCACCGAACCCAGCACCATCTCTCACATCCATCCGCGGCCGGGACATGGTGGCCGGGCCCCGCCAGCCGCACCACGGATGACCAGACAGCTGCAGCCCACACCACCCCTCCCTCCGCACAACCCCGCCACCAGCTCGTGCATTGCAGCCGCGGCTGTGACAGACTGGAACGGGACCCAGCGTTTGCCCCACGCCTGACCAAACCGCCGCAGCTCACACCGCCGCGAACCCGCCCTCCGCACACCCCCAGCACATTGCAGCCACGTCTGGGACACACTGTCCCACCTGAGGCCGTCCACAAAATGGACGAAGCAAGTGCCCTGACACCGCAGCTTCAACCGTGCCTGTAACTTCGCCCGCCGGCATACACATTAGCAGGGACCGCTGGCTTAGGAGAAGTCTTCATAGCCCTCCGTGTGCCGCGTACACAGACCCGCCGCCTCCTCCTCCGCACACCTAATACAAAGCTGCCTCCCACCATCCCCAGAGGCCGGACTGCACACCCAGGGACTGGCCTCCCGTCTCTGGCTCCACAGGCCAGAGACGGGAGACAGCGCGCCTGCTACTGTGGCCGCTACACCAACCTCACAGGTGAGAGTGCACAGGCAGCACTGCGTCTCTGCGTCCCCTCCCTGCCGCCCCGCATCTCTGCGTCCCCTCCCTGCCGCCCCGTGTCTCTGTGTCCCCTCCCTGCCGTCCGCATCTCTGCGTCCCATCCCTGCGTCTCTGCGTCCCCTCCCTGCCGCCCCGCATCTCTGCGTCCCCTCCCTGCGTCTGTGTCCCCTCCCCGCCGCCCCACATCTCTGCATCCCCTCCCTGCGTCTCTGCGTCCCCTCCCTGCCGCCCCGCATCTCTGCGTCCCCTCCCTGCCGCCCCGCGTCTGTGTCCCCTCCCTGCCGTCCCGCATCTCTGCGTCCCCTCCCTGCGTCTCTGCATCCCCTCCCTGCCGCCCCGCATCTCTGCGTCCCCTCCCTGCCGCCCCGCGTCTGTGTCCCCTCCCTGCCGCCCCGCATCTCTGCGTCCCCTCCCTGCGTCTGTGTCCCCTCCCCGCCGCCCCACGTCTCTGCATCCCCTCCCTGCGTCTTTGCGTCCCCTCCCTGCCGCCCCGCATCTCTGCGTCCCCTCCCTGCATCTCTGCGTCCCCTCCCTGCCGCCCCGCATCTCTGCGTCCCCTCCCTGCCGCCCCGCGTCTGTGTCTGTGCCGCCCCGTGCCTCTCTGTGTCCCCTCCCTGCCGCCCCGTGCCTCTCTGTGTCCCCTCCCTGCCGCCCCGCATCTCTGCGTCCCCTCCCTGCGTCTGTGTCCCCTCCCTGCCGCCCCATGTCTCTGCATCCCCTCCCTGCGTCTCTGCGTCCCCTCACTGCCGCCCCACGTCTCTGCATCCCCTCCCTGCCACCCCGCCTCTCTGCGTCCCCTCCCTGCCGCCCCACCACTCTGCATCCCCTCCCTGCGTCTCTATGTCCCCTCCCTGCCGCCCCACGTCTCTGCATCCCCTCCCTGCCGCCCTGCATCTGTGTACCCTCCCTACCACCCCACGTCTCTGTATCCCCCAACACCGCCCTGCGTCTCTGTATCCCCCCACCGCCCTGCGTCTCTGTATCCCCCTCCCGCCGCCCTGCATCTCTGTATCCCCTCCCTGCTGCCCCGCGTCTGTGTTGTCCCTCCCTGCCCCCCCACGTCTCTGTATCCCCCCCTACCGCCCTGCGTCTCTGTATCCCCCCCTATCGCCCCATGTCTCTGTATCCCCCCCCCCCTACCCCGCTGCTTCTCTGTATCCCCTCCCTGCCGGCCCGCGTCTCTGTATCCCCTCCCTACCGCACCGCGTCTCTGTATCCCCTCCCTACCGCACCGCGTCTCTATATCCCCTCCCTACCGCCCCGCGTCTCTGTATCCCCTACCACCGCCATGCGTGTCTGTGTCCCCCAACACTGCCCTGCGTCTCTGTATCCCCCCACCGCCCTGCATCTGTGTACCCTCCCTACCACCCTGCGTCTGTATCCCCTCCCTACCGCCCTGCATTTCTGTATCCCCCAACACTGCCCTGCGTCTCTGTATCCCCCCACGCCGCCCTGCGTCTCTGTATCCCCTTTCTGCTGCCCCGCGTCTGTGTATCCCCTCCCTGCCCCCCCACATCTCTGTATCCCCCCCTACTGCCCTGCATCTCCGTATCCCCCCCTACCGCCCCGCGTCTCTGTATCCCCCCCCTACCCCACCGCTTCTCTGTATCCCCTCCCTGCCGGCCCGCGTCTCTGTATCCCCTCCCTGCTGCCCTGCGTCTCTGTATCCCCCACCACCGCACCGCGTCTCTGTATCCCCTCCCTACTGCCCTGCGTCTGTATCCCCCACCACTGCCCCGCGTCTCTGTATCCCCCCCACCGCCCTGCGTCTCTGTATCCTCCCCACAGCCCTGAGTCTCTGTATCCCCCCCACCGCCCTGCATCTCTGTATCCCCTCCCTACCACCCTGCGTCTTTGTCACCTCCCTGAGTCTGTGTCCCCTCCCTGCGTCTGTGTCCCCTCCCACCGCCCCATGTCTCTGTATCCCCCCCTGCCGCACCGCGTCTCTGTATTCCCCCCGCCGCCCTGCCTCTGTGTCCCCTCCCTGCCGCCCCGCCTGTGTCCCCTCCCTGCGTCTGTGTCCCCGCCCTGCGTCTCTGTGTCCCCTCCCTACCGCCCGCGTCTCTGTATCCACCACCACTGCCCCGCGCATCTGTGTCCCCTCCCTGCCGCCCCGCGTGTCTGTGTCCCCCCTGCCGCCCCGCGCCTCTGTGTCCCCCCACCGCCACCCCGCGCCTCTGTGTATCCCCCCTGCCGCTCCGCGCCTCTGTGTCCCCTACCTGCAGCCAGCGCCTCTCTGTGTCCCCTCCCTGCCGCCCCGTGCCTCTCTGTGTCCCCTCCCTGCCGCCCCGCGCCTCTCTGTGTCCCCTCCCTGCCGCCCCGCGCCTCTCTGCAGAAGTTAAGGGGGCGCAGCCCCTTTCGACGGTGTGAAGAGCGCCCGTAGGGCGCGATGAAGCACCTAGTATATATATATACCCCTTCTGATATGCAAATTTTACATGGCCATCCACACACTTCTGTGTCCCTAATATCTTTTTCTCTTGGGAAAAACATTCAGCCACCGACGTGTCCACACACATGTACCAAGTACCATCAGGAGCCGGCGGTGCCGACAAGGTCACTCCCACAGGCGTTTGTGGGAGGAGCACTTAGCCTCAGACATGCCGACACACGTGTACCAAAAACCCACCGACACATCGGGCATATAGGGGACAGACCCACAGTAAAGTCTGCCAGACAGACACAGAGGAAGATTGCCAGCCCACAACCCAGCGCCTAATCACCGGTTCTGAAACACTAAGGAATGCCCCAGACTTGCAGTGCTTTTATATTAAATATATATACATATATAGTACTGCACCAATATCTGTGCCCCCTCCCCTGTTTTGCACCCTGATTTATTCAGAAGTGTAAGGAAGGACCAGCATGTGCATACAAAATGGCGCTGAGCTGTGTGAGCCTCTGGACTAAGCCCCGCCCCATCAATGGCGCACTTCAGTCCCGCTTTTTTCACCTAAATCTTTATACTGGCGGGGGTTAGGACAGTGCCTAAGCACCTATGTCCCTCTTGCCAGTCTTATTTATTGAGGTTTATATGCTGCCCAGGGCGTCCCCTCATCCCCGCGCCCTGCACCCTGTGTGGGAGCATGGCGCACAGCGCGATCGCTGTGCGGTACCTCAGAAGCCGTCACTGAAGTCTTCTTTTCTTCTACTCACCTATCTTCTGACTTCTGGCTCTGCAAGGGGGGTGACGGTTGGCTCTGGGAATGAGCCCCTAGGCGTACCTAGTGATCAAACTCTCAGGAGCTAATGGTGTCCTGTAGCCAAAGAAGCAGAGCCTTGAAACTCACAGAAGTAGGTCTGACTTCTCTCCCCTAAGTCCCACGAAGCAGGGAGACTGTTGCCAGCAGTTCTCCCTGAAAATAAAAAACCTAACATACGTCTTTTCAGAGAAGCTCAGTAGAGCTCCTCAGTGTGCATCCAGTCTGCCTGGGCACAATTCTAAACTGGAGTCTGGAGGAGGGGCATAGAGGGAGGAGCCAGTTCACACCCATTCAAAGTCTTAAAGTGCCCATGTCTCCTGCGGATCCCGTCTATACCCCATGGTTCTTGATGTGACCCCAGCATCCTCTAGGACAGTGTTTCCCAACCACGGTCCTCAAGGCACACCAACAGTGCAGGTTTTAGTGATAACCATGTTTGAGCACAAATGGTTCAATCAAAATAACTGAGGTACTAATTGAATCACCTGTGTACAGGTATGGTTATCCTTAAAACCAGGACTGTTAGTGTGCCTTGAGGACCGTGGTTGGGAAACACTGCTCTAGGACGTATGAGAAATAATAATACTGCTTAAGACCAAATAGGTGAAGTCTGCATATATCTATTTTACAGATACATATAAACTGATCATACTATACTATGTTTATTAATGAATGCAAATGCAAATTAATAAATATGTACTATCAGTGGTTAAAACCTGTGGTAAATTCTTCACCAATTAGCAACATTTGTTTAAATTTGTTACAATTTTACTCAAATTCCAGCTTAAATGCTTTCCCAAAAAGTTTGCCCCTTATGTTTTGAAGTATATATTAATACAGATAAATTATGACAACTTTATATATGGCACCAAAATAAATGTTACTGTATTATTAATCTGCCTTCTTGTGAGTTTTTTGTGCATAATTTCCTTTGAGCTGTGTATATGTGTCAGGGACAACAGTATCTATCCCTTATTTGACTCAGACTATATCAGAGCCAATAACTGTATCATGCTGACTGGTACTACATTAACGTCAGAACTGCGAATGCACAAATCCCGTAGTCCTGAAGAAGCGAGGACAAAGTATAATACTCACATTTGATGTATTATCACTCTGCCCATTACAACATACGGTTTACTGTCCACACCCTTGAAAATACAAAGGTCCACAGGTCCCCAAACGGGTGTGGTATAGCACATAGACAGTTAAAAGATAGACAGTCATTAGGTAGACACCATACTGTTGACAGTCAAAAGATAGACAGGGTCAAAAGTCAGACACAAATATTTTTTGTGTGTGTGTTTTTAAAGATTATTAACCCAATTTTGGGTTCGGGCTCACCACAACTTTACTAAAGGTAATAGTTTGCGACATGGATAGTAAATGAGGCAAAACTTGTAGAAAAACTAAAAAACGTGTTTGTGTCTGACTTTTGACCCTGATGGACTTTTGCCTGTCTGACTTTTGACTGTCGACCATATGGTGTCTACCTAATGACTGTCTATCTTTTAACTGTCTATCTATAGACTGGAACCCCCCAAACACTCACAAACTAGCACTCAGTTGGCCTTCCCTGGCTTCTAGCAATAATAGTTATAGTGTAACCATAGAGATCTAATACTTCCTCAAAGATTGGGTTCTGGAGCATATATGAAAATAGAATAATAAAGGAAGATTTTATTTACAAAGGAAGTACAATGCTTAGTTACAGAATGTATTTAAATAAAAAGGATAAAAGATTACATAGACAAATGTGTGTTGCAATTTCAAAATAAAAATAAAAAACAGAATTACATACGGCTTATTCTGGGCCAGGTGGCATGGCAGGAAAACAGGCCCAGGCTTCAACTTAGAATTGATCTCACAAGTCTGACATATAGCAAAATGCTCCTATACTTTTGATAAACTGTGCAACCCGCCACCCCCCACAAACCTCCCTCCCCCATAGTGATGTCATGACCAAGTCCCTAATGGCTAGCTGGCTTGTTTAGTGACCCAGGGTTCATGTCAGAACTGCTCCCATACTTTTATCCTGAACAGGCACGGCGACAGGAGGGTACCCCCATATTGGGCCCTGAGGCTTTGAGGGGCACCAAAGTGTGGAGGGCACCAGCAGCAGCATAAGGTTTTTAATTATGCACACTTGTATTTATTTTAAGTAGGATGCCGCCGCGCCACCCAGCCGCACATAGAATAGTCCGGCGGCGGTAATGTCATCCCCAGCTCCCAGCAGCCCCGTTCTGAGCCTCTGACCTTGACGTCACGTGTCATATGATGTCCAGCGCGTCCCTACGCACCACCCACCCGCCCTTCCCTGTCTACTGCTGCAGTGCTGTGGCGGCGTCTATCCTATGAGGTACACAGGTTCTCAGGCGGCAACTGTTGAAGAGAAAGCGAGCAGCCCATCAGTGGCCTGACAGACTTCTCGGGGGAAAACAGCACAGGACAGCCAGGATTCATTTGGTGTTGACTCTGGTGAGTCAGAGTTAGTTAGCAGAGCAGTGCCATGTTTTTTATTTTTTTATTACACTTGTCTGATTAACTAGTCATTAATAATAGTACCAAACAAACTCCATTGTTTTTCACAGAAATGGTGTAGCATTCAGTGCAAGATGCACTACAATGCCAAACACCCACTATGACTCATAGTGGGTGTTTGGTGTTGCAGTGCATCTTGCACCGAATGCAACACCATTTCTGTGAAAAACACTGGGGCGAGAAATATGGATCACATTTAACAATTGCTGGCTGGATCAAGCTTTCTGCTCATAAGGGCCCTACACAGTGGCAGATATGCTGCCGAGGTGCCCGACGGATGAAACGGCCCCAAGATTTCTGTTGCCGTCCCTGAACCTGAATACAAATAACTGCACATGATTTACCCTGTATAATACTCACATGACATTATAGTAATCTATATTTTATATATATATAAATTGCGCTAAAGAATGATACAAGCAGCACCTCTTGAAGGACTTTCTATTAGCTAAAGTCCAATAAATGGTAGATACAAAACAAGATCAGAGGGCGCTCTAAATAAGGGGGTATTATTAAATACCACCAATCACTGTATGAATAATTAATAAAACAAAGTAGTTTAAAAATGTATTAACAGACTCAGAACAAATTGATTCATTTCATAATTGTTCAATAGCATGACATATTCAACACCTTAACAGCTATTATGGATGTAATCTCTTGTCGCTGTAAATTCGACGTATAACAAAACGTCAATCTGAAGAAACCAACGCGTTTCGTCCCGTGGGACTTCCTCAGGGGTATTGAATCTAGATAATAAAATACAATAACTAGACCATACAAAGTGTAGTTGTGGTACAAATCAGAACAAAGGATAGCCACACATACCAATTGGTTAGATACAACATGATTATAGTAGCTTGAAAAAGTGAAAGCATCACTGTGAGTAATAATTCTGACGAATCTAAAAACCAATATATAAATTTATAAATTTCATAAGTGCCAGAGATGAAAAAGTAGTGGAGAGTGGAGGTGGGTGGTGCTCAGTGATCAAAAAAGGAATACATACCAATATATGGCTGAGTAAAGTACTCTAGACAAAAGGACTTTCCTTAAAAAGACCATTAAAGGCCAGGCATGAATTCTGGGTCTGATCAAGGATTTAGAAACAGACCTATAAAAATAATAAAACTTAATTTAGAAGGGAAAAGACCCTTTCCACCTTAGTGACATGTGAAGAAGTATTATATGCATACCAAAATTTCATGTGATATTAAACAGCACTGGACGTGCAAAAATGAAGCAAATTCTTCTTAGAATGTATAAGGGCTGAAGCGCCTAAAAAACATATATGCCATTATCTATCTTTAGATATGATTGCTACCAGGATCTTTTGTATCAAAATCCCAATGGAGTATGGTTACAAACTTATAAACTGTTAATACTTTATTGTGTTAAAAACATTTAATGCCAGGTCCATATTAATTAAAATTATATTCAAAACATAAAAACATTATTACAGACATAGCTTTTCATTATAAAGAAATAGTGGAACCAAAAAGTATATATGTTACTTACAGAGATACAAGTGCTCCCCACAGAGTCCAGTGGATAACTGTGAGAGAGCTCAGATCTCTGATTTATATCCCTTCAGAGATAACCTAATTTCCTGTTATGATCCTATTGGTTCCTTAACAATTACAGTGATTAACTCCTTATTATGAAGCCTAATGGTGGGAGATGAAAAATAAAACTAAGATGTTCTTAGTCTATACACGGCCTCCTTAATGGGCCCCAAATTATATAGAAAAAAGTTAGACTAGCCGTACTAACGGCATGCGTTCCATTCGCGGTATATGGCTTCCGGTCATGCGTTTCAATTGCGGCATGGGACTTCTGGTAATGCGTTCCACCGGGTCCCGCCGCTTCCTGTCGATCTAGGCTTACTTCTATATAGCACTCCTGGGGAGAGGGTTTCCGGCGAGTCATCCCACCGGATCCAGCCCCTCATAACACTCCGGCCTGCGTTCCAGCGGCCGCGTACTTCCGGTATAGCGCATCACCGTGTCCCACCCCATCAGTGTCAGCTAGCTGGAAGGGGCTCCCTGTCTCCTATAGAGGGTGGAACGCACCTAGATTTGCGTTCCACCATCAGCCTGTATAACCTATTCACTACTCTGCTCGATCAGATGACTAATTAAACTAATTGGGACAATGGAACTACTGTACCTAGATATTGATAGCATCATTATTTGACCCAATCCCACAATTATATTTGACTAAAACTTAGACTGGTTAAGGGTATCTATCCCATAAATTAATCAAATACAACTCCTCAACAGAAAGAAGAGCTAATCTTAGGGACCAATGATATACGATTAAGTTTACCATAAACCTGCCCAATTCCCAATGCATACCTCCTATAAGATTTATGGACTGTCCCAACACTTTGATCACTATCTAAAGGAGCTTAAGGTGACTACATCTAGTCCCTATTATTATACTGTCTTCTTACCTAAAGGACGCTCAAACGGATATCATTTTCAGAAAGAAGGGGGTACCCTTTTCAGAAAAAGGACCAAAAATTACATCTACATGGTATCAAGTGGCATATTACAAACTGGAGCATCTAAAGCTGAAAAACCAGAAAAAAATCTGGAAAAAATCAGGAAAAAACAATTATATATATGTATGTATATATATATATATATATATATATATATATATATATATATATTGGTTCCTCTATTCCTTCATTTACAGATACAATTGAGAAGTTACATTCCAGTGTCTCAGAAAATAAATGTCGAATAGAATGCCATAATCAAATTCCTATATCCAATAACACACCAAGCTCTGTACCTCATTGCTAGCCTAAAAAAGGGATAATATCTATCCCTTCATTTAGGCCCCAAGGGGTCATGGAATTAGTCATATAAATCCAGAAACTTTCTCTTTTAGAGAGAATCAGATCTCTATTTCCTCCTCTAACGGGTTCCTTGATATGTTCAAGTACAGTAAAGCTAAAATTAGAAGGGAGAACTTCTGACTTATGTTTATCAGCATAGTGCCAAGGTAAACTGTGGGTCTTGACCTTATTTTTAATGTTACGCATATGCTCTTGAATGCGGATTTTAAGCTGCCTTTTAGTTTTTCCCACATAACTCAAGCCACAAATGCATGTAACTTTATACACTACATCATTTGTGGTACAGGTGACCGCCTGTTCGAGTGTGTATAGCCTTCCATTATCCAGCTTAAAACTGAATTTGATCCGATCTAGGAATTTGCAGCAGATGCATTTATTGCAAGGTAAACAGCCAGGTCTTTTATTCAACAGGAAGTTTGAATTTTCCAAGTCTGATTTCTTTTTGTTCTGAAACCTACAGGGAGCAAGAGCACTCTTTAGGTTTCTGGCTTTGCGGAATATGAGATACAGCTTCATGGGTACGTGGGGGCCTAAAATGTGTTTTTTTTTATGGATTACCCAATGATGGTCCAATAACTTCCTTACCAGATGGTTCTCTCTGTTATACTGCATGAGAAAAGGTCTGAATTGTTGATTATTAACTTTCTTAGGTTTAGGTACCAAAAGATCGTCACGATTTTTGACGGATGCTTTATGTCTCGCATCCTCTATCGAGGAGGGATCATAACCCCTTTCAATGAAACGATCAACCAGTAACTTGGATTGTACCCAGTAATCTTGTAAATCACTACAGTTGCGTCTAACTCTGATAAATTGGGAATAGAGTACCCCATTCTTCCAAGCCGGAAGATGACAACTCGTGGAGGGAATGAAACTATTCGCGTCCACAGTTTTAAAGTGGGTTCTAGATTGAATCAATTCTCCTGGAGTCCCAATCAATTCAAGGTCTAGAAAATAAATTTTCATGGGATCTGTTTTGTGGGTGAAACGTAATTATAATTGTTAACATTAATATATTGAGTGAATTCTGCCATTTTTTCTGGTTCTCCATGCCAGATGATCAATATATTATCTATATAACGTTTATACAGAATGATATTATCCTCAAATCCAGAACCGTAAATGAAATTAACTTCCCACATATTCAGGAATAGATTGGCGTACGATGGGACAAACTTGGTCCCCATCGTCGTTCCCTGAGTTTGAAGATAGTAATTCCCATCATATTCAAAGAAATTATGCTCCAAAATGAACTTTATACAGTCCAATAAGAAGACAATTTCTATCTCCTCAACTCCTTGGTGAATAGTCAAAGTATCCCTGACAGCTTCCATTCCCTTAACATGGGGAATGGAAGAGTACAGGGCTTGTACATCAATGGTTAGCCAGGACATCTCAGTGGTCCACATATGAGCCTTCAATAACTGCAATAAAGAAGTGGAATCCTTTAAATGGGACTTTTTTAACAAAACGTATGGTTGTAATTTGATATCCAAGTAGTGTGACACATTTGCAGTCAGAGAATTCACACCGGTGACTGTTGGTCGTCCTGGTGGATTATCTCGATTTTTATGACCTTTCGGGATATGGTAAAAGATGGGCATAATTGGGAACCTTACAAGCAAATAATTATATTCCTCAATACAGATAAAACCTTCTTTTAACCCTCTATTGAGAAGTACATTCAGCTGTTCCAAGAATTCCGTCAAAGGGTTTTCACCTATAGGTAAATAAGTGGTTTCATCAAGAAGACTCTTGTCTGATTCATCCATGTATCTCTGCACATCCTGAACCACCACTGCTCCCCCTTTATCTGCCTGTTTAATGATGGTCTTTTCATCTTTACTCAAATATTTTAGGGCCTGTTTCTCCTGTGGATTAAGATTATTCGTGAATCTAGTATTGCGGACTTTAATTTTCCACAAATCGTCCTTGACGGAGTCGAAAAAAATGTCCAGATAACTGCCTCTAGATTCTACAGGATAAAAACGTGATGGTGGGGCTACTAGGGGTCGAGATTTTTTAGACAGGGAGTGTTCTATACACGGATTCTTCAGGAAATGCCTTTGAACTGTGAGGTTGCGTATAAACTTATTTAAGTCTATAAAGAGGTCGAATTTATCTAAATGCTGGTCAGGGGCGAATTTAAGTCCTTTATTCAGAACTGAGAGTTCTGCTGTAGATAACTCCTTCTGAGAGATGTTGATAACCCCTGCCTGGCATTCTCCTGTATTAGGAAACTCTTTCTTTTCTTTGGTGATCGATCGTCCACCTCTTCTTCCTCGTTTCCGCCAAAACCTATTTTTTTGCTCTGAGGGGAATCGAGCCTTGTATGTAATTCCTCTTTCCAATGTCATTGAGGGATAACGGGTCTCCTCCCCATTTTTTCACCTAAAAAATGATGTTTAGGACCAGCCTCTGGAGTGGGTGACCTAAATACCTCTGACCTATCTCTAGAGGCATTCCTCCCAAACCTTTGGTTAGAATGAAGCCTTTGGCATTGGTATCCATTTCTCTCTGGGTAATAGCCTCTTCGGTAGGTATTCCTAGGGGCCCAGTGTTGTACTGTCTCCTTTGTCTAGGGAACCAGTATGCCTGATTCTCCTCTCTGATGGATTCTTGCCTATAACGAATGACCCGATCTCCTCCCCTAAATGAGTCATTCCTAAACCACTCACGTTTAGGTGGATATTCAGCATTAGGATTGAATTTCCTATAATCTTTGTTCGCCTCTACATAATTAGTGTCATTGGAGCGATTATGTATGACCATTTGCATAATCCTTTTTGTCCCGTAGGAACTTTTTTGGTTTTCTAACAACAATGTCCTTTTCCAAATTATCAATTTTATATTGCAGATCTTTTAGATCTCTTTGATATTCTTCACTTTCCTCAAATTTAGTGATTATTGTTTCTACCTTAGCAATTTCTTCCTGTAGCTTAGCCATTTCTGTTTTACGTTCACTTATAATTAGATTCATTAGCTTCGCTGAGCATTCATCCAATATCGTATTCCAAATTTTAAGGAAGGGTGAATTATCTCCTCCAAAAGTAGGATTTTTTGATATTCTTAACCCTCTTGGGATACGCCCAACTTCTAGATATTTCTCTAATGTGATTATATCATACCAGCTCCACATTTCCTTGGAGGCAAATTTCTCCAATGAATTAAGGTAGCTGTAATAATCATCCTCATCATCCTCAAATTGCACCACCTGCTCATCCTCCACAAAAATGTTTCTGGCTTTTTGGGACCTTTTAGTCCTAT